>NW_017670770.1:328761-457689 GCF_001879085.1 Nicotiana attenuata | reverse complement strand
GCTTTCGCTTATGCAGGACCGCTTCTGCGGCCAAATTTCCGCTTTTGCGGTCTTCATTAAACTTCCAAAAAAACCCGCTTCTGCGGTTCTACTTTCGCACCAGCGGTACTGCTTCTGCGGGTCCGCTCTTTCGCTTATTGCGGATCCTGCTTCCATCTCCTCGCCGCTTCTGCGATCACAGCTCCGCTTAAGCGGCTCCGCTTCTGCGGTCCAAGACCCGGCAGAAGCGAGAAATACCAGAAACAGCATGCTTCAGCTGTATGAAATTCCAAAAACTCCCCGCTAAGCCATCGAAATCATCCCGAGGCTCCGGGACCTCGACCAAAGGCACCAACATAACCCAAAACATCAGCGGGACCGCAGAAGCGAAAACTGGACTGTTCAGAAGGGTTTTTATTCAATATTTCATCCGCGAGCTTGGGATAATTTCCACCATTGTTGGGCGACCTTGGGAGCTTTTGGCGAGAATTTAAGGGAGTTTTGACTGGGAACCGATTGGAGGTAAGTCCCCTGACTTAAATACATGGGGTTATGATAGATGTAACATGGAAATTGGTTGAAATTCATTAAAAAGGGGTAAAACTAGGGCTTGAGTTTTTTATATTCCAAATTGGGATTTGATAGGTCATTTGAGCTCGGATTTGGGAGTTCTTGGTATGTATGGACTCGTGGCGAGACGAGGAATCCGGTAATGTGAGTTTTGTAATTTTTCGAGAAGCGGGCCCGGGGATTGGGCTTTGCTAGTTTCGAGATTTCTATTATTTCTTGGTTGTTTTCGATTGGGTATTGTTCCCTGGGCATATTGTAATGTATTCGCTCTGATTTTGGTTAGATTCGACGCGCGTGGAGGCCGATTCGAGGGGCAAAGGCATCGCGGGCTAGAGATTTTGCCGGTTCGAGGTGAGTAATGATTGTAAATGATACCCTGAGGGTTTGAAACCCCGGATTTACACCCATAGTGTTATATTGAGGTGACTTGCACGCCAGATAGAGAGCGTGGGGTAGAGCACCGTTGGGGATTGTGACTTGGTTCGTCCCGGTTGTTGATTTTACCGCGTATTTCGCTATGACTTGTTATTTTTCACTAGAACTTGGGCCTATTGCCATATTTGGGGCTTATTGCCGACTGTTTGAACTCCCTATGAGCTATCATCACTGCTTTCCTCACTATTTGAAATATTATTTGAACTCAGTCCATTGTCATTACACTGTTTCATGAACTCAGCTATATTTTTACTCAACCTCGAGTTTTAACTGATATTTGAACTACTGTTTGAGCTGAGCATTATTGTTTCTTTACTGATGCCCGAGGGGCTTATGATTATTTTTGGACTGATTGAGGCCGAGGGCCATATGTGAGGATATGCTGAGTGATGTGAGGAGGCTTTCAGGCCTCGAGTGTATTGTGAGGAGGCTTTCAGGCCTCGAGTGTGCTGTGAGAAGGCTTTCAGGCCTCATGTTGATATGTACAGGCTTTCAGGCCTTATGTTGATATAGCGCTTGGGCTGTAGGAGCCCCTCCGCAGTCTGCACACCCACAGTGAGCGCGGGTACCCATTTAGAATTGGACAGTGGTAACAATGACACTGTCATACGTGTTTTGGTCAGGTAACAATGGCTGACCAGTGGTAACAATGGTACTGAAACACGTGTTGGGTCAGGTAACAATGGATGACCGGTCAGGTAACAATGACTGACTAGTAATGGAATTCATGCCCGAGGGGCGAACTTTTATGTGTTCATCTTGCATACTTTATTTGTATTATTACCTGCTATGCTGTGATATTTGTGCCCGAGGGGCGGATTTTCTGTGTTAATCAGCACTAACTATTTTGAACAGTTTTTCGTAATTATTGAAAAGACCATTTTCAAAAGAGATTTGAACTGAGCCGAAACATTTCTAAAGAGTTCTCTGATTTCACTGTTTTCTCGGAAATTGTACCCGGCTTCTGTACAGCCCGTTGGTTGCTTTACGTGATTTCTTGCTGCTCAGTTATTATTTACTTCTATTACTCACTGAGTTGGAAGTACTCACTTTACTCCCTGCACCTCGCGTGCAGTTGTAGGTATCGTTCACCCGGTAGCGGGTTATTAGTGGATTGAAGTTATTATTATTGTAGCTGAGCAAGGTGACCGCCAGCGTTCGCGGCACCGGATATTGTCTTTTGTTTTTCAGAAACTTTACTTGTATATATTTATTGGCCTGTAGTTGTGCTAAGGTTTTCTTTAGATGCTCGTGACTTGTGACACCCCGGTCGGGTTGTGTTGGGTTGTACATACTGGTTATTATTGTCGTTAAGCTATATTCACCTATTCGTTTATGTTTAATAAATATTAAAGAGATGATTTGGGTTAGTTGGCTGGCCTTGTCTTCACGAGAGGCGCCATCACGACCGGGTTTGGAAATTGGGTCGTGACAGCTCTAGAGCTAAAAGTTTGCCAGTTACAAAAACAAAAAAACTTTAGCTCTAGAGCTGAAGTTCGCCAGTTACAAAACAAAAACTTCATCTCTAGAGCTGAAGTTCGCCAGTTACAAAAACAAAAACTTCTGCTCTAGGGCTGAAGTTCACCAGTTACAAAACCAGTTACAAAACAAAAACTTCAGGCCCGTCTACTAGAATGCTGAAGTTTTGCGTGATTGCCTTTGCTACTTCAGCCCCGTATGCTGAAGTTATGCGAAAAAACGGGTACGCTTGCAATTTTTTTTGCAAAGCGAGCACAAGTTAAAACGTGACACAAAAATAGTGTATAGATGCAAATGCCCCACATATATGGATGTAGGTATATTAGTTTAAGGACACTTTGTGAACTTAGGACCCATTTGTCCATAAAAAATAACAAAATAAAAATTTTGAATTTTTTTTTCAAAAAATGGGTGTGTCCATGATATTTTGTAAGTTTTTAAAAAAAAAACGAAAATGGGTTTTCAAAAACAAAAGGTGGTTTTGACCGGTTTTTCAAAATTTCCTTCAAAAAAAAATTCTCCCCCCCCCCCCTAACTGCAATATTTTTCAAGTGAAATGCATGTTCAAACACAATTTCAAATTCCAAATATTATTTTTCAATTTAATTCCAAATTTTGCTTTTTTTTTTTCTCAAAAATTATAATTTTTATATCCAAACGCCTATATACATAGGCTTATGACGAATATAAAAGAGCCTATTATTTGTGGTTTGAATTAATTTCTTGTATTTTTAGGAAACCCATAGTCCCTATAGGTTTAGGAAAATCCATTGTCCTAATAGATTTAGGAAAGGAAAACCTATAGTCCTTGTTAAATTGGGAAACTTTTCTCATATATGTTTGGGACCTTTTGGGATCTATATATATATATAGGGGTTGTAGTTGGGGATTCTATAGATGCTATTGTACTTTTCTTCTCATTCATAGTGGAAAACTCTCTCTGCTTTTGCCCCGAGGATTAGGCTTAGCCAAACCTCGTTAAATCCTTGTGTTGATTTTTCTTCTCTATTTGCTTTGTGTGTGATTGTGTGCTAGTTAACCCACGATATTTCGCAACAATTGGTATCAGAGCAATGTTCGGGTTTCTACATATAATCTAGGGTTAAGATGTCTTCATCATCTTCATCAAAGTACGAAGTAGAGAAATTTGACGGAGGTTCTAGTTTCAGTCTATGGAAGATTAGGATGAAATCGTCCCTGGTGCTACAAGGATTATGGAAAGCAATTGATGAGGATTTTCCTGAAGATATGAAAGAGACAAAGAAGGAAGACCTGAAGGAGAGGGCTTTGAGTGCGATCTTTAAGAGCGTTACAGATAGCGCTCTTCGGGAAATTGCTGAAGAAACTTCTGCAGCAGCGACGTGGAAGAAGCTGGAAGATCTGTATTCTAAGAAATCGCTGATAAACCGCCTCTACCTGAAAAAGAGGTTATACAATCTCCGTATGAACGAAGGTACACCTGTTAAAACTCACCTTGATGAGTTTAATTCAATTATAATGGACCTAAAGAATGTGGATATCAAAATTGAGAGTGAAGATTAGGCCTTGATTGTGTTATGTTCTTTACCACCGTCTTATGATACTTTTGCCGATACGTTGCTATATGGGAAAGACAACATTTCACTAGAAGATGTTAGTAATGCACTAAAATCTAAAGAGTTGAAAAAGAGCTTTCCAGACAGCAGAATTGAGGGCGAGGGTCTTGTGATTAGAGGAAGAACACAACAAAAGGACTTTCACAGAAAAAAGTCAACCGTCAGATCAAAGTCTAGAGCAAGGAAGCAACACTGTTATGAGTGCGGGGAGCAAGGTCACTACAAGAGAGATTGTCCTAAGCTGAAGGAGAAAAGAGGGAAGCAGAAAATAGATAATTCGGCAAATATTGTTGACACTTGCAGTAATTCTGATGATAGTGACTATGTAGGGGAAGTCTGTGTTGTGAGTTCTAGTCCTGGGCAAAATTCTTGGGTTCTTGATTCTGGTGCTACTTTCCACACGTGTCCACAGAAGAATTGGTTTGCAACTTACAAACAAATGAGTAGGACTGTCTATATGGGAGATGATAATCCATTAACAGTAGGGGGGTTGGTAACATCAAATTGAGAATGTTCGACGGAATTATCAGAAACATTGAGTGTTGGCATGTTCCTCGGATAAAGAGAAATTTGATTTCTCTTTCGACTTTAGATGATCAAGGGTATAAATTGCACTCCGAGAATGGAATACTTAAAGTGTGTAAAGGCTCCATGGTACTCATGAAGGGTAAACTACACTCTAAATTGTATCATCTTTAGGCCAGCGTAGTTGAAGAGGAAGCTGCTGTAGCTTCTGGGAAAAGTGATCTGAATCAGTCTCAGTTGTGGCACTTGCGACTTGGCCATATGAGTGATAATGGATTATCTTTGTTGAGTAAGCAGAATTTGCTGAATGGGTACAATAATCAAGTTTTAAATTTTTGTGAGCATTGTGTGTTTGGTAAACAGACAAGGGTAAAGTTCATCAAGAAGGCCGAGCACAAGACCAGAGACAAGTTAGATTATATACACTCTGACTTGTGGGGTCCAAACAGAGTTCCCTCCAAGAGTGGTACTAGGTATTTTATGACTTTGATTGATGATTACTCAAGGATGGTGTGGGTGTATTTTCTGAAAATAAAAGATGAGGCATTTTCGACATTTGTTAAATGTAAGACGATGGTTAAGAGGCAGACGGAAAGAAAAGTTAAGCGTCTTCGAACTGACAATGGGTTGGAATTTTGCAACTCTGAGTCCGATAATTTCTACAGTCGGGAGGGCATAGTGAGACACCGCCTTGTGTCGGAACACCACAACAAAATGGTGTTGCAGAACGTATGAATAGAACGCTTTGTGATATGGAACGAAGCATGCTTTCACACTCATGTGTTAGCAAAGATTTTTGGGCTGAAGTAATCAATACAACTTGTTATTTGGTCAATAGATCTCCATCCACAGCTATTGAGTTCAAAACTCCTTTTGAGGTATGGTCCGGTTCGCCTGCTGATTATTCAAATTTAAGGATATTTGGTTTTCCTGCTTATGCTCATGTGAGGGATGGAAAACCTGAGCCGAGGGAAAAGAAGTGCATATTTCTAGGGTATGCAACTGGAGTGAAAGGTTATAGGTTGTGGTGCACAGATCAAAAGACTCCGGGGCTAATTATCAGTAGGGATGTAACATTCAATGAATCTACCTCACTGGACAGTCAAAGGGAGAAGGCAATAGCAGAAACAGATCATGGTGTCAGTGACCGCATAGAGCTAGAAATTGAATCTCCACTAGCTCAGCCCAGAAGTTCTAAAGTAGAGTGGAGGAGGTGCAAAATATTGATCAAGATGATAATGTTGATGCACCTGCGCAACAACAACCATATAGCATTGCAACAGGCAGAGAGAAGAGAGTGATCAACCTACCGCAAAGGTCTGCAAACGTAGTTGATGGGAATCTTCTTGGATATACGAATCCAGTGGGATTTGCTTTGGCAATTGCAGAGACCGTTGATGCGTTTGAGTGTTATAGCTATCTAGAAGCTATTTCGGGTACAGAACCAAATCTACGGATTAGTGCTATGGCTGAAGAGATTAAGTCTCTTAACAAGTTTAGGCATTGCCTAGACTTGATTGGTGTGTGCGGTACTCAATAGAGCCCTTGCGGGGGCTGAGGGCAAGGTAGAGAGACGTTGTTCCTGTTGATGAAGAGAATTCAAGCCAAGGGGAAGATTTGTTATTTCTGGCTTGAATTAATTCCTTGTATTTTTAGGAAACCCATAGTCCCTATAGGTTTAGGAAAACCCATTAATCTAATAGATTTAGGAAAGGAAAACCTATAGTCCTTGTTAAATTGGGAAACCTTTCTCATATATGTTTGGGACCTTTTGGGATCTATATATATATATAGGGGTTGTAGTTGGGGATTCTATAGATGGTATTGTGCTTTTCTTCTCATTCATAGTGGAAAACTCTCTCTGCTTTTGCCCCGAGGATTAGGCTTAGCCGAACCTCGTTAAATCCTTGTGTTGATTTTTCTTCTCTATTTGCTTTGTGTGTGATTGTGTGCTAGTTAACCCACAATATTTCGCAACAGAGCCTTTTCATATCGAAGAGGGATCGCGATAGATATTACAAGTCTAACAATTTCCTAGATATGTATTTGTTGGAGTTATGACATGTTCTTTGGTGACAGGATTGAAGATATGGAAACGAGAATGATCAGTAGTAGACCAGAAACAGACGAAACCATTCACAGAATTCACTCTCATAATTCGCCTCAGTGGCATTGGTAACCATGTCTGGACCAATACATCTTTTGTAGTATATAAGTCTTTAGTCTTCAAATCTTGGAATGAATGGTTTTGATTACTGTGCCATTCTAAGGAAGAAACTGTTACAGAATGTTGATCATCAGCCAAAGTAATAACTACTGCTTCCATTTGAGAAAATGATGAGGATTTTAATATTCTGTGTGTTCAATCTGTGAGTGAGCAAAGATCCCACTGTAGGTAATCGAACACCATTCCATGCATACCTTCTTTAAATTTTCAGTCAAATATTGGCAAGGTACTCTTCGTACGTAATATCTCAATAACAATTTCTTTAGATATAGAAATGACATAATGTTGCTTTTTCTTTCCCTCTCTTCTCTTTGAGATCTGCATTCTTTCTTTTTCAAGTCCCTACTAATCGATAAAAAATGGTCAAATATTAAATAATAGGGTATTATCACTTTGCCTGCGCCAGAAACTATTTATATTTAGTAGCCGAAAAAGTGTATAAAACATGTATATTTTTTGTATATAACATACATAATGTGTGTTGTGTGTATATATATATATATATATATATATATATATATATATATATATATATATTATATAATTTATATATTAAATAATTTATATATATATATATATATATATATATATATATATATATATATATATATATATATATATATATATATATATATATATATATATATATATATACACATTTTTCGGCTATTATTTTGAGAACGGCTATATAATGTCATTTTAACACAACTTTGATAATAACAAAACTAATAACGATAAGTTGAGTTTCTTGCTCTCCTGCAACTAAAATTGTAATTTCACAAAAAATATCGAAATTTGAGGAAAGGTTTTCCTGTTACAAGTGTTTGATAGTGCCAAACCATTAGATACACCAACAAAAGGACGTAATAGGCACTCATTCAATTAATTTAAGTAAGAATAAATTAATTATCCCGCCATTTTCCTATATAAAATATATTTGGGCGAGATATATAATGTTGAAAATGTGATAAGATATATACAAAAGTAAAGTATAAAGGCAAAAAGAGTCTTCTTTAAAAGGATATATAAACAATAAGAGAACGGTTGTCAAGGAAATACTTACTTCGTTGTTTCGCTTTTCGAGAATCAATTTGATAATATTTTAAAGCTAAATTAGATCAAAATATTTTAAAATTAAAATTTGGTTATTCGGGAACTATACAAAAAGTATTATAATTTGTAATTTTTCTCATATCAATATGGTGAAAAAATACATGTTACAATGTTGGTCAAAGTTTATCTAGTTTGATTCTTGAAAAGTGAAATATGATTAGGAAAAATAAACTGATCAGAGAGTAAATCAAATGTAAATACAAAACAAAGATATTCAAAGACCGTAGAAGAATCACCAAACCTTGCTAATCAAATTCTTCAATTAAGTTTTGTTCTCTTCCCTCTCAAAACTTATATAATTCTTACTTGTGCAAGTAATAGAAATGGATATTTTGTAGTTAGAGCATATAAATATTTTTTGCCGTCATTTCAGATAATGACAGAAGAATACGAAGAAAAATTACATTATAAAATTATGCAACTTAAATCTCCACGTTTCAAGTAGTGGAAAAAGATGGCAACCTCTTCTATTCCTACTATGGTGGAAGTGGATAATCTAGTGTGATCCTAGCAACGCAAAAGACTAGGTCTTCCTTCTGAATGTGTGTCTACTGCGGAAAAATAATTTTTTTTTTTTGGGTTTCTCATCCGGTCGCTCCCTATCAAGGATTTTTTCATATCTAGAGCTCGAACTCGAGACCTTTGGTCAAGGGAAGAGCAGTCTCATCCACTGCACCACGTCTTTTGGTGGTTGAAAAAATAAGTTAAACAACAAAATGAGTTCTAATTAAGTATGAAAAACGAAAATATAGAAATATTACTATGTAAATACCAAGTGTATGATGAAAGAAAAACCATATTTGTTTTTTGAAAAAAAAATTCAGTTCCTAAGGTAGCAATATACATACTTGTGGCTGTTAACATCACTAAAAGTACCAACTAGCCCAGAAAAGGGAAGGCCAAATATTTAAATAATTGACAATAGTAGTACTTAGATAACTGTAGAACTAATTACGTCAACTTCGTGGAGTGATTTTATTCTGTGTCTCACGCAACTTACATTAGTTGTGTGAGGCCTCTTTTTATCTTATATATTTGTGTACACATATCTTACACATTTGGGTCCACAAAATTCTGGGACCCACACAATTATTAGACAAAAAAGAGGTCTCACACAACTAATGTCAGTTGTGTGAGGCCCAAAATAAAAGGTTTCCAACTAACTTCGTGCACTTCTGCAACTTATTTATTGTCAATAAGAAACAAAACAGGCAACTACGAACATTTTCAGAAAAAAATTAAAATTAATAACGATAATAAGTATAGAGGAATTTTGAAGAAACACAAGCATTTCATTCGTACCATACCACTAAATACGGTTGGAAATATTGATCCCAGTCCAGATTAGCTAGACTTGTTAAACTAGTTTTATTTGTAATGGGCCAGGCCCACATTGGTTGTAATTATTCTTTACTTCTTTTTCTTCAGTTTTGTATAGTTGGGTCGGATAACATATATGGAGACCCAAGAGGTCTGATACAAACTAAATTGTATATTTTTCATTTTTGACATATGAAAGAAAGCTTTTCTTCTCTCTCTCGACCACAGTAAACTCTAGCATAATTTCCATCGATTTCACTCTCATTTCCGCTGTCAACATGGTATCAGAGCCCAGAATCTCGTAGATCTGATTGTCCTCTATCGTCTGATGTTACCCTCGAAGAGTATCACCGGCATTTTCGTTTTTTCAGAGAATTTTTTCGACTCATCATTTTCCGTTTTTTTAGATTGCTTGAGGTTGCTGCTTGTTTCTGGGTTGTCTATCTCCAGCTGGTCTCTGAAGTCCAGACTTTTCGATTGCAACATGTATCTCAGCCTTCAACCTTGCCTAAATTTGAAGTCGTCGTTCTTCTGGATATGTACTCTTCCGGTTGCGAAGAATTGTGGTATATTCTTTCCTTTGTTTACTGTTTTCATCTTCGATTGCATGCCTTAGAGTTTATCGGAAATTTTTTAGCTAGAAATTGAAATTTTTAGTGGTTGAGTCTGCTTATTTTTGAGAGTTTTGTTTGATGGCTATCTCGTTGGGTACCTCCTCTTCCTCTTCTGTGGATAATTCTACTCATGTTGAACACACTACTACAAGTCGTCTTCCTTTTCATCCTGATGATTATACGCACCCATGCCACCCCCTATATGTGCATCCTTCTGACCTCTTAGGTTCTTCTTTGGTCACTCAGCCTTTTGATGGCTCATGTTATGGGAGTTGGCAAAGGTCTATTTTAGTGGCTTTATCCGTTAGGAACAAGCTGGATTCATTCATGGAACCTTTGAGAGACCTCCAGAAGGGTCTCCTCTTCTTCGCCAATGGCGGAGATGCAACGATTTAGTTGTTGCATGGCTGGCTAACTTTGTGACCAAGGAAATTCATCGTGTTGTTGTTTATTCCCATGCTGAGTCACAGGCAGCGCCTCGGAAAGCACGGACGAGCCACATGCAGGGAAACTTGCACGTGTGGTTCTGGCCGGGGACCCCGGTGTTTGCAAAAGAC
This sequence comes from Nicotiana attenuata, assembly GCF_001879085.1. Taxonomy (NCBI): domain Eukaryota; kingdom Viridiplantae; phylum Streptophyta; class Magnoliopsida; order Solanales; family Solanaceae; genus Nicotiana; species Nicotiana attenuata. The sequence goes on along the minus strand of NW_017670770.1, from coordinate 447,275 downwards.
ATTTGGAAGGAACTTGAGATCAGATATGGGAAAGCTGATGGGGCCAGGGTATTTGAGTTAAAAAAGGAGGTGGCTCATATCTCTCAAGGTGCCCTTGATATTCCTTCCTACTTCAACAAACTCAAACAACTTTGGGATGAATTGGCCTCTCTCTCTACCAGTTCTGATTATAGGTGCACCTGTGGGGGCAGTATTAGGTCTGAGGGAAAACAAAAGGTCTATCACTTCCTCATGGGACTAAATGACCCTTATGTTCAAGTCAGAAGTAATATATTAATGATCAAGCCCCTCCCTTCCATTGACACAGTCTACAGTATTCTTCTAAGTTATGAGAAACAGAGGCAGGTATCTACTGGATCTCATTTTTCCTCAGAATTTGCTTCTTTCAACGCTGGGTCTTCTAAGCAGCCTCACACTCCCAGGGTGAGTTTTGATAATCAAAGGGCTGCAATCACTTGCAAATACTGTAAAAAGCCTAGGCATAACATTGATAGGTGCTACAAGCTCCATGGTTATCTATCAAATTTCAAATTCTCTAAGATTGCTGGTCCCAGGAAAGCTTCAACACATAGTGCAGCTGATTCATCTGCACCTCAGGTATATGTGTCTCATTCCAATGGTGGTGCTGTCACAGCTGGTTTCTCTGATTCTTCTTCTACTTTTCCTGGCCTGACAAAGGACCAATGTTCTCAGCTGATACAGCTCTTGCAACAAACTCATGTCACTCCTGATTCCTCTTAGTCACTCATGGGTTCTGCACATTTTGCTGGTAGGATAGCTACTCATAGTGCTCTTCTTAAGCCTGCTTTGTTTACACAAGCTAGTATTTCTGATTGGATCATTGATTCTGGGGCATCTGACCTAGACCTCTCTCAAATGTCTCCTCTTCAATATTCAACCTCTTAGCATTCATTGTCTTGTTTCTCTCCCAAATGGTTACAAAGTTAAAGTTACAAACTCAGAATCCTTAACTATGTTTCCTAATTTCACTCTTTACAATGTCCTTTATGTTCCTAGCTTTCACTACAATCTAATTTCAGTTCATAAATTGGTTGATCAATTTGATGGCATTGCATAGTTTACTAAGGTTTTATGTGTATTACAGGGCCCTTCTCTGAAGAAGCCACTTGTCACACCTCCTTTTTTACACACCTACCCCGAAGGATAAATGTATAAGGGAGTTTTTCCACTTAAAGTGACATTATTCGAAATGGGATTATTTATTTATTTCAGAGTTGCCACTTGGGATTGGTTTGACTTTTGGTGTCCCAAGTCACCGGTTTATCTTGAATCCCAAATTGAGGAAAATTTCGACTTTCCGAATGGAGTCTGCGAACCAGAAATTCTGAATAAGGAATTCTGTTGACACGAGGGAAGGTGTTAGGCACCCCTGGATCCCGTGGTTCTATCACGGTTGCTTAAACCATTATAATTGGCTAAAAATCTGATTTTAGTACATGTCATCCTATAGTGCAATTTTAAAATTATTTAACCGCTTTTAGTTAAAAAATTTTAGAAAGTGAACGTCGTTTAAAAATGTATTTTTGGATCACGTCACATGAAATGAACCCGGATCCTCGACACGTTATTATTCAACGTTTTGGGATTTGGATTTGGGTTGCATGAAATGCACACCCGTATTTAGGAAGGTAAAATTATTAAAAGCGCGCCTAAAGCGACTAACGTGTTATTATCTTTGTGGGAGGCCATGAAAATTCGCTAAATGGCACGTCCCGTGTTCTAAGGATTTTAAAAAATAATTAATGAGGGCCACGCAATTTGTGAATTTAATTTGGCGTGGCACATCTCAATTTATTTTAAAAGGACGTCCTAAAGATGAACTATCGTTATCTATTGAGGATTGTCTCTAAAACTTAGTTAATTAGCATTATGAATTAATTATTGTTAAAGGCATTCGCAAAAGGTTCGGGCCTCAAGATCAGGTCCAAACTTAAACAAGGGAAACTCCCATTATTGAAGATCCCTTAGTTCAAATTTGTCACCTAAATTGAAAGGCCCAAAGCTTATATTTAAAATTAAACCCACAATTAAAATGGATTCAAGCCCTCAGTATATTGGGCTTGGAAAATGGCCCAAGCATGAAGAAAATTTGGTCAGCTCTTATCAGAAGCTGCCCCGTCGTAGGCCTCTGCATAGGCCCAACTGATTTAACGAGTTGATGCTCACTGTCTGTGTGTAAAGCCCCAGACTAAAGGCTATGGAAACATGATGTGAAAATTGTATGGTTCTTTTNCGCAATTGATTGCAATACTTTTTAAGGTGAGCAATGGGATCGCCATGCCCGTCATACTTCTCGAACTTCGGCGTTTTAAAACCCATGGGCAGGTGCACGTGAGGGAACATGCACAGATCTGTATAAGAAACACTCTTTTGCCCACTCAAACCTTGCATATTCTTTAAACTCTGTTCAAGGCTTCTCATTCTTTTCGCCATCTCATCTTGTTCAGGAGATTTGGGAGTTTGATCTTGTCCTGGCGTCAGCTCAAATGGTGATGGCTGAGGGTAAGTGTATGTGGGATATTGAGGAGGATCTGCTTGAAAGATGGGATTTTGGAAAGTGAAGACCGAGGGACCAATAGCAGGCCTTGGGAGTGAAGGCTGTGTGGTGGCGGAGCATGGTGGAGCGGTAAAAATATTGGGAGCTGCTCCTGATGTGAATACCTGGGGGCGTACCTCAGAAGGTGTTCATATGAAGTGAGCAGACGGGGTATTCGGGTGACTGATAGGGATGTTAGAAGTACCCCCAGTTCTCGGGAACAGTTCAGGAAAGCCAGGGATAGCACTTGGAGGCTCCCTGCCATTAGTCCATGCGTCCCACATCTCTATCATTCGGAGACGTAATATCTGATTTTCTTCAGCTGTGGCAGATTCGGAGGCCGGGATCCCTGAGATGGGGCTGTCTTCGGTGATGAGAACTGGTGGCAAAGTCATTTCAGACGACATTTCTATACTTCCTTTTGATCTGGTAAAGTATTAATGCGATGCCAGCTTACCACAACCAACCACCGTTTCTAAAAGCTAGGCTGGATTGACAGCAACACACGGTTAGTTTGAGACAAGTAACAGATAGGTAATCGCATATTGGGGTGTGATGCACTTATACAGTTAAACGGATGTCTACATGTTTGCACTGGTTGCATGCGTCATCCCGGCTTTTCTTTTCTATTTTCTCTTCTTTTGATTTCTACTCTCTGTTTTTCTTGCTTTTCTTTCTCTTTCTATTTTTCTCTCATTTTTCTTTTCCCTCTGTTTTCATTTTCTGCTTTTCCCTTTTCTTTTGCCATGGTTTTTTTCTCGATTCCTTATTTTCTCTTTTTGCGTTTCTTTTCCTCTCTTGTTTTTCTTTTATTTCCTTCCCTCGTATTTGTTTTAGGGTTACGGTCGAATCCTATGGAGATTGCCTACGTATCATGACCCCGCATGAATCAGACCAAGCGTAGTTCTTGCAAATAAGGTAAAGAAACTAACTCTTTTTTTGAATTTTTGAAAGAAATGCTTTAGAAGGAAAAAGGGAAATATTTTGATTTTGATTTTTCTTTTGAATTTTTGAAAGAAAGATTTCTAAACATTTCTTTTCTTTTTATTGGAACTTTGGGAATTTTTAGAAGTAAAAAGAAATATTTTTTTTTGTTTTGATTTTTTTTATTTTGAAAGTTGCCTCTTAATTTTGGCAAAGGGACTTTTACGAAAAATGTTTTGGATTTTGAGCAAAATATTTTCGGACACAATTTTTCAAAATCTGTATTTTTTATATTTTTTTATTTGTGAAAGAAAGACATCTAAGGAGTATTTTAATGATTTATTTTGACCTAAAAGAAAAAGTGGCTATTTTTCAAAAATGTTATTTAAGCAAACAAAGACTCGGTTTTGCAAATACGGCCTTTCAGCACTTCGGGAAAGAAGATTTTAAGGTTGTGCCCGCTAACCATTGAAAATGACCCAAGGTGGTTGTTCTTGCAAAAACAGCCTTCCGGCGTCCTTTTGAGGACATTCGGCTTATTTTAAAACAAGAATGGCATCACCCGACTTATTTTGACAAAAATTAAAATTTTGACATTTTTTGGCTATTTTTGCAAAAGGGAGGTTGGACCCGATGAGGGTTGCCTATGTATCTCACATCCGGTCAGAATCAAACCAGCGTAGTTCGGGAAGATTTGCCAAAAACTATTTTGAACAACAATTTCCTTTCTATTTTTCTTTATATTTTTCTTTTTCATTTTTCAAAAATCCGGCAGCATTTCGGCACTATTTGGGCATTTGGTTTTTCACAACAAATGGTCACCCTCACTTAGTCCTAACACTGCTTATTTTCATAATTCACTCATTTAGACAAGCCGGTCAACATGCAAAGCCGAGCAAATAAATGCGCAAGTAGCACGTAAGATGCATCAGGATGGTCAATTTATTTCAGGTCACCTGTCCTAGACGGACCCAACCCCTGTGTTGAGTCCCCCTAAGTCAAATGCACATGATGCAAACAAACGTCCTACTAGGGATCCGGCACGAGGTTTTGTTCGTTCTAGGTTTTAACCCCTAGGTTTATTGGTCTAGACNCTTTTGGAAAGAGCCGCTAATAAATTAAGTTCTAGTTAGGTGAAGGAAGTATGACCGCCTTACCATAGTTGAAACCCAATCGGAGATGTTTCGGCTTATATTCCTACTAATGTAATTTCCATTACTGATGGACAAATCTTTTATCCGCCGACCTATTCAATTCTGGAATCAGACCTGCTATTAATGTGGGTATCTCCGTTTCCAGAGTGGGGTCCGCAGCTCAAATAAAAGCCATGAAACAAGTAGCTGGTAAATTAAAATTAGAACTAGCACAATTCGCAGAATTAGAAGCCTTTGCACAATTTGCTTCTGATCTCGATAAAGCTACTCAGAATCAATTGGCAAGAGGTCAACGATTACGTGAATTGCTTAAACAATCCCAAGCAGCTCCTCTCACGGTAGAAGAGCAGATAATGACTATTTATACCGGAACAAACGGCTATCTTGATTCATTAGAAGTTGGACAGGGCGGTGACAGAGGTGTTCCTGTATCCACAACTGTAAGAGCAAATTTCAACCTTGAAAGAATTTTACACCTTCCCGACATTTGGTCAAAGCTCGGTACATTTCTGCTACAATCAGGGGAACCACTGTGCTAGTAGGTTTTTTCATGGCAACATCTAGCATCCCTACAAGGCCGAGGTCTATGTGACCATCATTTCTCGGACAAACCACCACTCCCAGGAAGGCTACCATGAAGGCTAATCCCCGTCGGGCTTCCCATTTGTCTTTATTTCTGGCATGTGTCAATCCGGTGTTGGGTTCCTCGAAACCTTTTGGGTTACCATACCGGTGATATAAGAAATGCAATGTACAACACCCTTCCGCCAGGTGCGGGTCTTGAATATCCCGGCTGATGTTCAACAAATCCAAGAACCTATGAAGGGTTACCGGTCGTGGGGCCAATGGGTATCTACCTCGGAGGTTCCCGTTGAGACTCGTGTATCCCGCAACCTCTTCTAATGTAGGTGTGAGTTCAAAATCTGAAAACCGGAATACATTACGGGTTGGGTCCCAAAATGGTATCAATGCCTCAATAATATCCTTCCTCGGTTTGATGTTCAATAAATCTACGAGGCCGCCCAAAATTTTGACCACAGTATCTCTGCTTCCTTTTCCCAAATCATGCCACCACATATGGAGTTTCAAGGGGATCTCGCTCAGGATTGAAAAGGTTTCAATGTTACTTGGATTCATCCTGCACATTTATTTAAAGGGGTTTAATGACTTATTTTGACCTAACAAAGGAAAATGGCTATTTTTGCAAAAATTTCTTTATTTAAAAAACAAGGACTTGGGTTTGCAAATACGGCCATTCAGCACTTCTGGGAGGAAGATTTTAAGGCTGTGTCCACAAATCATTTAAAATGACTCAAGGTGGCTGTTCTTGCAAAAACAGCCTTCCGGCGTCCTTTTTGGGGACATTCGGCTTGTTTTAAAACAAGAATGGCATCACCGACTTATTTTTGACAAAAATTAAAATTTGACATTTTTTGCAAAAGGGTGGTTGGACCCGATGAGGGTTGCCTACGTATTCTCGCGTCCGGTGAGAATCAAACCAGCGTAGTTCGGGCAGACTTGCCATAATCAAAATTATTTTGAACAACCATTCTCCTCTTATTTTCTTTCAAATATTTTTCTCTTTCCTTTGTTGTTTTCATTTTTCAAAAATCCGGCAGCATTTCGGTACTATTTGAGCATTGGGTTTTTCAAAACAAATGGTCACCCTTACTTAGTCCTAACACTGCTTATTTTTCTCCATTTTCACTCATTTAGACAAACCGGTCAACATGCAAAGCCGAGCAAGTAAATGTACAAGTAGCACGTAAGATGCATCAGGATGGTCAATTTATTTCAGGTCACCTGTCCTAGACAGACCCAACCCCTGTGTTGAGTTCCCTAAGTCAAATGCATATGATGCAAACAAACGTCCTACTAGGGATCCGGCATGAGTTTTGTTCTTCTAGGTTTAAACCCTAGGTTTATTGGTCTAGACCTGGATTACCCGAGCGGACAACTCGAGCCGAGGGGGAGGCAGCGTACCGGGGATACAGAAGCTCCGCCGGCTTTGCAACTTATCCAAACCTCGTTCTAAATGGGAAAAGACTCTAAACAGAAGAGAAGCTACACGAAGTGCACCCTTCTCCATGATGTAGAAGACTCAGAGAGAGGAAGGGATTCGCGACAGTTTATATATACAATTTCAACAAATATCAAAGCGGTGAAACATTTAGCACATATAGCATGGAACATGTAGAAGAAATCAGATAAAGCCAGATATAACAATTGTACTAAGCTCGAATTCTTGAACCCTGAATCGAAATTCTGGGTTCGTTTCCCCAGCAGAGTCGCCAGAGCTGTCACACCTCCTTTTTTACACACCTACCCCGAAGGATAAATGTATAAGGGAGTTTTTCCATTTAAAGTGACATTATTCGAAATGGGATTATTTATTTATTTTAGAGTCGCCACTTGGGATAGGTTTGGCTTTTGGTGTCCCAAGTCACCGGTTTATCTTGAATCCCAAATCGAGGAAAATTTCGACTTCCCGAATGGAGTCTGCGAACCAGAAATTCTGAATAAGGAATTCTGTTGACCCGAGGGAAGGTGTTAGGAACCCCCGGATCCCGTGGTTCTAGCACGGTCGCTTAAACCATTATAATTGGCTAAAAATCTGATTTTAGTACATGTCATCCTATAGTGCAATTTTAAAATTATTTAACCGCTTTTAGTTAAAAATTTTTAGAAAGTGAACGTCGTTTAAAAATGCGTTTTTGGATCACGTCACATCAAATGCACCCGGTTCCTCGACACATTCTTATTCAACGTTTTGGGATTTGGATTTGGGTTGCATGAAATGCACACCCGTATTTAGGAAGGTAAAATTATTAAAAGCGCGCCTAAAGCGACTAACGTGTTATTATCTTTGCGGGAGGACATGAAAATTTGCTAAATGGCACGTCTCGTGTTCTAAGGATTTTAAAAAAATAATTAATGAGGGCCACGCAATTTGTGAATTTAATTTGGCGTGGCACACCTCAATTTATTATAAAAGGACGTCCTAAAGATGAACTATTGTTATCTATTGAGGATTGTCTCTAAAACTTAGTTAATTAGCATTATGAATTAATTATTGTTAAAGGCATTCGCAAAAGGTTCGGGCCTCAAGATCAGGTCCAAACTTAAACAAGGGAAACTCCCATTATTGAAGATCCCTTAGTTCAAATTTGTCACCTAAATTGAAAGGCCCAAAGCTTATATTTAAAATTAAACCCACAATTAAAATGGATTCAAGCCCTCAGTATATTGGGCTTGGAAAATGGCCCAAGCATGAAGAAAATTTAGTCAGCTCTTATCAGAAACTGCCCCGTCGTAGGCCTCTGCATAGGCCCAACTAATTTAACGAGTTGATGCTCACTGTCTGTGTGTAAAGCCCCAGCTGTAAAGCTCATTGCTATATTTGGGCCTCTAAATAGGCCAAATTCATTCATCTAGGCAGTTCGTTGTTGGCCCATGTGTATTGACTGGACTTTGAATTTTTTGGTATCTTTTTTTGAGTTCTAAATTATTGCAGTAAACAACTATTTTTTAGGAGCTGAAACAATTTAACATAACCACAGCAATTCAACAAACACAGTACCTAATGATTTAAACTCACTGAAGCATGTAAACAACCAAACTATTAAACTCATAATCTGATTTCAGGATGATTAAAACATTCTAGAACAACTAAACCAAATTAAAACACATTTCCTGGATTGTATATGTGTCAAAGTATGCAAGTAAATGCTTCAGTTTGCATGCTGATTTTAAATCTAAACTTCATGCTTGTACCTAGATTGTGTATATCCTTATGAAACACATACTCACTCTAGAGTTTATTTCCAGTACAATATATTGGCAGTGTTTATTAAACATGAATCTAAACATAACTCCAATTCAACATCCTTACTAACATTAAGCTATACTGAAACTAATACTACTGAGCATAAATTCTTATAATTCTAAAATTGTCCAAATAGTTCAACCGTCCAGTTATTACAAGTGAAAATTCAATGAAGTCCTGAAACTACTTGAAATACAATAATGAAAATTAACAGAGAAATCATGCAGCACTTCATTTCATTTCCAAAACTTGAGAGCTATATCAAAGTGGATTCATGATGTGTACCTGAAAATTGGAACAAAATGAAAGGGAATTGAAGATCACTTGAGCAGCAACAAACAGCAGCAGTAAAACTAGTTTTAAGCCCAAAAATGATATCAAGCAACCCAGGAATTGATTTCAGATGAGCAGCACCAGTAAACAACCAAAACTAAGCCCAAATGAACCCAATTAAACTCGAAATAACAAACAGGACCTCTGAAACTTCAACTACCCAAAACACGAGGAAGACTCAAGCCATTTTCAACCTTAGATAAGCTGGAATGTTAATGCAAAAACTGGAACTTAAGATCACTCTAAGAAAATTCAATGGAATAGTAATTTCTAGAGTTTTTTGGTCGCCTAAAGTTTTCAGGGCTTTTCAGTGTTTTGAATTTGAATTTTTTTTTGGATTTTTCTGATTTCTCTAAGCTCTAGATTTGAATTTTGAAACTTTCAGATTTTTGGATCTCTCTAGACTGCTCAAACTTTTAATTTTGAATTTTTCAGATCTGTAGCTCTCTAAAACCTCTCCAACTTTCAGATTTTAAAATTTTCAGATTTTAAAACTTCAGATTTCAAAACTTGTTTTTACAAGGCAGTAGGGACTGCCTTTTTATAGGCAAAATTGAGGGTAGCCTTCAGAATTTTACTTTACCCCTCAGTCCCTCTTTTATTATCAAATTTTAGCTAATGAGTCCTTAAAGGACTGACTTATTGCCCAAGTAATGTTACTAAGAATTAAAAATGTTGTTCAAGCCCCAAACTAGAAGCTTCTAGGGGCTTCTCAATTCAGTTGTTAAAGATTCCCTAATCCCAAATACCTATACTACCCTCCCAATGCCCTGTTATTACTTCAGCAAACCTAGTGGGTCGAATTGACCTAACACTGAAGCCAAGAGTGGGCTCAAAACTGACTCAACGACCCACAATTCACCCAGTTAAAACTATAAGCAAAATAATGCAAGTGCTAAAATGATTTTGATCTTTTTTTTTTAAATCTAGACTAAACAATTTATCAATTAGAACTAATTAAACTAATAAAACTAAATTGACCCGAACTTAAACAAATTAGCTGACAGCAATCAATTCTAGCTAAAACTCATCCAAATTTAAATCACATACTGGGAAGAAGGAGAATCAAAGGGGAAACAAAAGCAATAAAAGAAAGATAAAAAGATGATGACACTCACTGAAATTAAGCTCGACCTCGATTGACCTTTTAGTTTAGTCCCCAAATAATGTCATCTGCTTGTTCTTTGCCAAGAACAAGCAAATAACATTATTTCAGGACCAAACAGACCTTGAATGTGAAGAAAACTTTGAGGGATGTCTTTGTACGATCGAACCAGGCTGTGGCTTCCAGGGCTTGAACCCTAAATTTGATATTCGAAGGGTTCTGGTCATGTTCGAGAGAGATGAGTTGGATATTTGGAGAGAGGGTGCCACGGCGGGTCTGTGATGTTAATTTGGGTAGGTTTAGGGTCAGCGCCGCCGGACACGGCAGAGGCGGCTGCTAGGGTTTCGCTAATTTGAAGTATTTGGGTGGGATTTGAGAGGGGATGTTTACAGATCTATGGTCAGGAGGAGGAGATGATACTGTGGTGTGAATTTGGGGACCGTTGGAGATTCGCCGCCGGCGGAGGCGATTTCCGGCCGGCGGCGATGGTGGAGGGGCGGTGGAGTAATGAGTATGAGGAAGAGGGAGATGTTTTTAGGGTTTCTAGGTTTTTTCAGACATTTTTATGTAAAATCAAGATCCATCTGGGGCCGTTGGATTGAAGACGATAGACGACTTGGATTGAAGTAAACCAAACGGCGTCGTTTTGATTTTTTAAAATGGCTGGACCGGATCAGGGGTTATTGGGCTGGGTAAATGAGATGGTTTGGGGTTTTGGACCATTTTAAGCGGATTTAGGCATGGGCTGGCCCAAAATTGGGTATTTATTAGTACTAGGCTTTTTCCTTTAATTCTTTATTTATTTTCTTTCCTTTTACCCTTTTTTTTTAAATTATTTTCTGACTTTATTAATTGTAAAAAATAAAAATAAAAGACCCAAATGGACTCTAAAATTATACTAATTAAAATTTCAAAATTAACTAATTTCTAATTTAAAGGAAAACTTAAGGCAAATTCTAAAATTGAAAGTGAAAATGCAAAGAATCATTTTTTGTTATTTTCCTTATTTTTGTAATATTAAAATGCATACTATTTTGTATTTTTGGAATTATATCAAGTAAAATGCACACAAAAATGCAAACAAGACACAGAATCATGCAATTTAATTCCTAAAAATTCAAATAATAAAGAAAAATCCTAATTCTAAGGAATTTTGTAGGAGTAGTTTAAGCATGGCAAAAATCACGTGCTCACACCTCTGACTCTTGGTAAAGTGGACAATGGGCTCTACAAGCTGCAACTACCCATGTTTAGGCCTGATAACTATGTTTCAAATTCTGTTTTTTCTTCTGCATATACTGTTTCTGGTAGTTCTGCTGTTTCCTCTTGTAATTCTACACCTTCTAAAAAAATGGATATTGTTTGGTATTTTAGACTTGGTCACATACCATTTTCTAGAATGAAGGGCATTCTTGTTCTTAGTCCTTGTCTCTCTTCTAAGCAATCATTTTCTTGTCCTGTATGTCCTTTTGCTAGGCAAACCAGACTCCCTTTCCGTGATAACACTATTCACTCTACTGCTCCTTTTCAATTGATTCAAATTGACACTTGGGGTCCTTACCATTCTTCTACTTCCCATGGTGCCAAATATTTCCTTATCATTGTGGATGATTATTCTAGAGCTACTTGGACCCATTTGGTGGATGCTAAGAGTAATGCTTTTGATCTACTCAAAGCTTTCAATGCTATGGTTGAAACTCATTTTCATACTCATTTTTCAAACTGTTAGAAGTGACAATGCTTTTGAACTAGGATCTGGTACTATTTGCTCCAAGTTCTTCTCTGACAAGGGTATAATTCATCAGACCACTTGTCCCATACTCCACAACAAAATGGTGTTGTGGAGAGAAAGCATAGACATTACTCGAAACTGCTAGGGCCTTGTTATTCCAATCCAAACTTCCTATTTCTTTCTGGGGTGATTGCATCTTAACTACCACCTATCTCATTAACAGATTCCTTTCTCCCCTGTTACAACACAAACCTCCTTTTGATACTTTATGGTTCACCTCCATCTTATGGCCACCTTAGGACTTTTGGTTGTTTGTGTTATGCTACTGTTCCTAGAGTCCTTAGAGAAGTTTGATCCCAGGTCTATCCCTTGTATTTTTCTGGGGTATCCCTTTGCTAAAAAGGGTTACAAATGGTATAATCTTGTCTCCAAGTCTTGTTTTGTTTCAAGGGATGTTCCATTTCATGAACATATCATTCCCTTCTCCTTTAGCACTTCCTCTTTTCCTTCTGTGCTTACTTCTTCTCCCTCTTTCCCTACTGATTTCCATTCTATCCCATGTCCTGGTCATTCTCCTTCTTCTCCATCTCCTTCATCTTCCTTTGTTCCTTATGCCTCCTCTCCCTTGCTTCATTCGGACTCTCCAGCTTCCTCTCCTCCTGTTGATGCTCCTGTCAGGAGGTCCTCCAGGCCTCATAATTCTCCAAGCTATCTTAAAGACTATGTTTGTTCCCTTCCTTCCTCTTCTCCTTCTTCCTCCCTCTCAGCTTCCTCTTATTCTTAACCTTTGGCTGAACCTGCCACTTATTCTCAAGTTGCTTGTATACCTGAGTTGCAGGAAGCCACGACCAAAGAATTTGAAGCTTTGGAGGCTAATGGCACTTTGTCCATTGTTGAGCTTCCTCCAAGCAAGAAACCCATTGGTTGCAAGTGGGTGTATAAGGTCAAACAAAAGGCTGATGGGAGCATTGAGAGATATAAGGCTAGATTGATTGTTTGGGGGTGCACCAAGTTGAGGGTACTGATTTTCATGTAACTTTTTCACCTGTTGTGAAAATGTCCACCATCAAGACCCTAATTGTTGTTACTGTTAAGAAGCATTGGCCCATGTTTCAGTTTGATGTCAACAATGATTTCTTACATGGTGACCTTGATGAGGAAGTTTTTATGAAGTTGCCTCCTGGTTGCATTGTTTCTTGTCCCTCCTCTTCTGGATAGTTGGTTTGCAAATTGCAGAAATCACTTTATGGTCTTAGGCAAGCCTCAAGACAGTGGTATGCCAAACTCTCTCAAACCTTGTTTTCTAGAGGTTATCGGCATTATCTCAATGACTACTCCCTGTTGACCAAGATTTCTGGGGATTCTATTGTGGTCTTAGCTGTCTATGAGGATGATATTATTTTAACTGGGACTGATAGTACTGAGATCTTTGCCCTTAAGTCTTTCCTTCATCAACAGTTCAGAATCAAAGATTTGGGTTCCCTCGGTTATTTTTTGGGTATAGAAGCTTTCTATTCAGCGTCTGGGGTTCTCTTACATTAGAAGAAGTTTCTTCATGACCTTTTTCTTGAGTTCCATTGTTTTGATGTCACACCTGTGGTTTGTCCCCTCCCTCAGTCCGTCGAGCTCAAGGCCAAGGAGGGTGTTCCCCTTCCTAAACATGAGGTGTACAGGTCTTTGGTTGGGAAGCTGAACTTTCACACCCACACCAGGCCTGATATCTCTTTTGCTGTGCAACATCTTTATCAGTTCATGCAGTCCCCTTGTGTGCCTCATTTGGAGGCTGGTTTCCACTTGCTGAAGTACTTGAAGGGCACTGCTGAGTTTGGCATCTTTCTCAATAATGCCCCTGATTTTTCTGTTGCTACTTTCTGTGATAGTGACTGGGCTGCTTGCCCAGACACTAGGAGATCTGTCACAGGTTTTTGTGTGCTCTTGGGTTGTAGCCTTGTTGGCTGGAAGTCTAAGAAACAGCCTGTGGTGTCCATGTCTTCTGCTGAGGCTGAATATAGAGCCATGAGCAAGGCTGTCAGTGAGGTTACTTGGCTGCACATGTTGTTTTGGATTTGGGTGTTTCCTGTTCTTCTGCTATTCCATTGTTCTGTGACAACCAAGCTGCTATTCACATTGCGAAGAATCATGTTTTTCACAAAAGGACTAAGCACATTAAGTTGGATTGTCATTTGGTCAGAACCAAGCTTGCTGAGGGCCTTATTCAACTGCTTTACACCTCCTCCTCTACTCAGCTGGCTGATATCTTCCCCAAAGCTTTGGTTGGTGCTGCTCATCATGGTTTTCTCTCCAACTTGGGAGGTTTTGCCACCCTCCAACTTGAAGGGGGTGTTGGAAATATTGATCCTACTCCAGATTAGCTAGACTTGTTAAACTAGTTTTATTTGTATTGGGCCAGGCCCACATTGGTTGTGATTATTCTTTACTTCTTTTTTCCAGTTTTGTATAGTTGGGCTGAGTCACATATATGGAGGCCCAAGAGGTCTGATACAAATTAACTTGTATATTTTTCATTTTTGACATATGAAAGAAAGCTTTTCTTCTCTCTCGCGTCCACAGTAAACCCTAGTATAATTTTCATCGATTTCATCTTATTTCCGCTGTCAACAAATACACAATCACAAAGGACGTAATAGGAACTCATCGAATTAATTTGAGAAAAAAATAAATTAACTATTTCGTCATTTTCATTTATAAAATACATTATTAGGCGAGATATGCGATGTTGAAAATGTCATAAGATATATAAGCAAAAAGGCAAAAAGATGCTTTTTGAAAGGATATATAAACAACAGTAGAACGACTGTCGAGGAATAAAATCAAATATAAATATAAAACAAAGCAAATTACAGAAGATATTAAAAGAAATAGGGAGAATTACACAAAAATACAGTCCACCTACATACATTGTAGCAGAATAACTCAGTTACAACTTTGCAAATCTTTATCCCGTTAACAATTGGCCAACGTTTGAAAAATAAGCATTTTTTTCTTTCTTTTTTTATTCTGCAGATCTTCAAGCACGAAAATTTGGTGAGTTTTTATTCTTTTTCCTCAAGTTTGTATATATTCCTATTCCAGCTACAAAAAATTCAAGTTCATATATAATGCAACTTGAACACCTTAAGTTTTCTTCTTTTCCAAGTTCCAAATAGCATAAATAAAAAATAAAAATTGAAAAATTTATTGCAAAGTTCATGATTTTGCAAATAAATCAACAAGAAGAGTCGATTTATACATAAATTGAACATATAAAATTTTAATTTTAGATTTAACTACACATGTGCATTACATGTATAATGATGTATAACTTTGTATAAACTTGTATATACAATCTCTAATAATGTATATTTGAAAAATAAGACAAAGAAGAAGAAAAGAAGAAAGTGACAAACATCCATGGATGCCTACTATACACGTACAATGTATATACACACTTATACATTAAAAATATATCTAATTTATACAACATTGTACGCATGTATACATATTTATATAATATTGTATAAGTTTGTATAAACACTACCTATACAAGTTTACACCAGAAAACACCTTATGTCCATCACCACATTACAGTTTTCGGTGGTTGTTGGTGTTGAATTTTTCCGGCGAGGTTTTGGCATTCAAATATGGGCTTCACTAGTAGCAAAGGATGAAACAAAAACTAAGAGAAATAAGAAAATATGAGACGAGGTCGCGGGAGATGCTCTTTTAGGCAAGATCTGACAGTTTTAGGCCAGATTTGATAGTTTTTGGATTGATATGCCAAAATTTATTGTGGTTCCTTAACCTCTTTTTGTCAATTAACTCAAAAATCAAAATTTAATTGACATAGAATGCGAGGATTATCACGGGTGTGTACAAAAAAATTCTGTAATTTTAAGGGAAAAGGGAGAGAGAGGCGAGCGAAGAGAGATTGAGTATGCTGGGAAAGAAGAAAGAAGAAAAGAAAAAAAACCTAGAAGTATGTCTTTAATAATGGGCTAAAGACTAAAAAGTTTCTTTCAAGATATATACAACCTGGGCCAATCCGGGTAAAGGCTTCAAACCTGGGCCATTTTTAGTTGGGTTGCTGTGCCAAGTGATTAAAAGCGTAATTCTTTCAAAAAAATATTAGAATTAACCCAAATAGCCGTCCACCAAACTGCATAAACTAAAAATAGCCAATGAAGGTATATGTTGCTCACTATATTGATGATATCAGCAGCTTAATTTCATGGAAGAAAGAGCTTATTGTGAATCCTAGTAAGTTATGGAGCCAGAATATTCATTAAGAAAATTCAAAATATAAAAAAATAAAAACATGAAGAAGACATGGAAATTCAATATATAACATATATACATTTAAAAATAATTATTTATAGTATAATTTTTAACGAAGGAATGTCAATTAACTCTCCTTGAACAAGAGTAGCTCTGTCACTGCTCCTATTATCACATAGGACTAGAGTGCGTGTACGTCCTTGAAAAAAGAATATGAGGAAGGAAATCAAAATTTCAAAATATTGATCTTTTCGAAATATTATTAACTATGAAAATAAAATAAATTAATGATGAATGAGAAGCTGATGAGAAAAGAAATAAGATTTAAAAGTTTGACATAAGCGAAATGTCCAAATTTGGTTGCGAGCTAAAGTTAAAGTTCTTCATCTCGATTGTTCTCTATTGTAGTATACTTGCATTTTTGTTTTGGAACAGATTTTTCCGGTTGAAGTATACATGGTATAACTCGTTCCTCTTCCTGTCTTTTTATAAGGTCATCTACTCTCCTTCAATAAAGAAAATATTGGTCTTAGATTGAATTGTTAATTTACAAGAAATCCAAAACATTAATCATTCCTAGATCAGTCTGTCCAAGCTTATAGCCTTCTAATATCCTACGATAAAATTTACTACGATAGTTAATAATGTATCTTGAAAGCTCTTATTAATTATCCCAGCATCACAAGGTTGAATTTTTAATGTCATGTTGGGTGGCAAGAAAAGCAATTCAACATTTTGTAGTCCTTCAATATTTTTTGAATATGTTGGACAATTTTCTACCACAAGCAAAATTTATCTTCCATTCATTTTGTGGTCAAACCAATAAATACATTCATCAAAAAGCACACATGTCATTCATGCTCTTTTGCTTACACGATTCTGACAATTCAAGATGTTTCTGTTGACATTCTTGATGCAACCTGGCTTTGCATATTTTTTTAATAAACCATAAAGGAATTTTTTCAGATCCATCCTCATTGCAACAAATAACAATTGTGAGCGTTCCTTTGTCCCGCTTTCTTCCTTCAAGTTGTTTCGTAGCAAGAGAATGATCAACTTGCAACCTATAAAATAAATCAGTTTCATCCATATTAAATACATCTTTCATAGGGAACTGGTCTATTTTTTCCCTTATGAATTCTAATTTCGTCTCCATGTCTTGTGTATCAACCGAACTACTCTCTCCGAAATGACGAAGTGACTTGATACCATGTCTTAGCTTGAATTTCTCGAGCCAACCTTGAGAAAAATTGTGCTCAAAATCTTGTTGAGGATATAAAAGTTTCATTGTATCTCTCACCTTCTCCAAAATTAACTCTCTGGTTTTATTTACACGGTCTTGGTATTGGAGAAACCACTCATAAACAAGCTTCTCCATGTTTGAAAATTTTGCTGGCTTGTGCCGCTTGATATCCCTTCCTTTTTCTAAGTTAGCCGAAAGATACTCAGCTGATCGTTTGAGTGTGTTTAATATTGTACCTTGACTAACTTTCAAATGAAAATTTTCATCAAGCCACAACTGCAAATCTTTTTGAGTGCATGTGGAATGATCTCTTTTGTACTCACATAATACTTTACGTATTTGATTTGTCATTGTTGATTTTGTGACACCTTTTAGATAAGAAGCCATATATTGTTGGGTACTGTTTGAAGAAATTTTTTATGCTGCTCATATAGTTTATTCTCTCACCATCAAACATATTTTTAGTAAAAATACAATGAATAATATTTGATTACTAGGAAATAATGAACATTACAATGGTTTATTAATTACAATGAGTAAATAATGAACATTACACTGAATTATTTAATTAAAAAAATATTACAATGAATCATACATCATACATTGTACTTTATGCATAATGAATTTATTTTTTGTATTAATTCAATAAATATGATACATAAATTAGCAAGATACAATGATTTTAATGTAATTAGAATTAACCTTATCTCGAAAGTACTCTTTAAATTAATAAACGTTAATTTATCGATTAAATAATACATCTACAACATAATAATATTTTATTATCCAAACAATATTAATCTAGAAAGGTTCTACTGTATAATTATAAAAAATTACTACATAATTGTACTAGGTTAGCAATGTATGCGTATTTGATTTGCTTTAAATGCCCTTATTATCAAATAGCAACCCATTAATATGAGAGGTTTCACTGTCTTTTTACAAAATCTAAAATTTGGTTGCTCTTATTCCTCTTTCTCTTTCTTTCTCTCACTTGTCAATGGTGACTACCCACAACAACAAATATAAAATAGGGAAATAAATTTAAGACAAACTTCTTAGAATCATTTTGGGTGACGAAATTTCGATTCAATGTTATTTCTTTTCTTCTTCTTCTTCTTTTTTTTTTAAATACTTTGTTCGTTAACTAGGAGTAAATATGAAGTTAGAAGATGCAGCGCTAGTTTACAGAAGAATTGTTATTGGGATTTGAGGTATTCAAAATATATTTGAAAACTAATATTAGGAATTTTTGAGTAACATTTTGAGGGTTTGAAAAAAAAAAAGAGGATGAGCAAAGCTTTTGGATTTGTCACGACCCTAAAACGAATCTGGTCGTGATGGCACCTATCGTGAAACTAGGCAAGCGGACACAAATCCCACACCAATCAAACAATTATAATAAGTCATTAATAAGCTAAAAATCCCAAAATGTAAGGTAGAATAGAACAATGCGGAAACAAAACACGGCCTGACATCGGGATGTCACCAGTCATGAGCAACTACAACTCGTCTAGTAATATGAAAGACAACATAGTCTGAATCAAGTTAATACAAAACGGAATAAAGATAGGAACGAGAAGAACTGGACTGCGAACGCCAAGCAGCTACCTAGTCAACTCCGAAAGCCTGCTGGATGACAAATCAGCACTCGCTAGCGTGACCCAAGACTCCTGGATCTGCACACTGGGTGCAGGGAGTAATGTGAATACGCCAACTCAGTAAGTAATAAAAGTAAAGGCAACTGAGCAGTAAGAAAACACGTAAACCACAGCATAATGAAACAACAAAACAATATAAATCCAGAACAATGCAGTAAAGCAGTAAAAATCGTAAAAACATCTCAGTTTACTAAAAACCATTTTAAAACATCTTTCAGTAGTTCGAACGAGTGATGAAAACAGTGAGAAAAAGGATACAAACATAAATCAGCCCCTCGGGCAAAACAAGTACCATAACCGCCCCTCGGGCAAAATACCAACAGAACCAGCCCCTTGGGCTATCTCACAGTCACTCATATCAGCCCCTCGGGCAATAACATGAAATAACAACAGCCCATCGGGCAATATCACATCTCACACTAGGTACCCGCGCTCACTGGGGGTGTGCAGACTCCGGAAGGGCTCCTACAGCCCAAGCGCTATAACAAGCCATCTCGTGGCACTAGCCCTCAGCCTCATAACAAGCCACCTCGTGGCGTAACCAATCAGGCCCTCGCCTCAAATCATGAATCAGTACAACACTGCTGCGGCGCGCAGCCCGATCCCATAATATCCTCACAACACAGGACCTCGGCCTCACTCAGTCAGAAATCTCTCAAACCACTCGGGCAACAGTAAAAAAAGATGATGCTCAGCCCAAAATATCATTTAAAATATCAAAACGGAGTAAATATGGCTGAGTTATGAAAACAGTAGAATATAGCATGACTGAGTACAAATATGAAGTCAAAACAGTGAGAAAAAATAGTAAAAATCCCCTAAGGGTCCTAAACGGTTGGCACGAGGCCCAAATATGGCATTCAGCCCAAAACATGATAATACTTTCCAAAACACAATGATATCAAACAGTTTTTGTGATGATCCAAAAGGTCATCACTCGTTTTGAAAGTAAATTATGTGTTTCGAGGCCTTAAAAACCTCTTTTTGTCTCACCTCGATTTGTGTGCGCAGTACGGGCGCATTTCCGGAAAGCTTTTATGTGAAAACTAAGTAAAAAAAGGAAAATTGGCTTTGAAAATTGATTAAAGTTGACTTTGGTCAACATTCTTGGTAAACGGACCTGCACCCGTGATCCGACAGTCTCGTAGGGTCCGTAGTAAAATATGGGACTTGGGCGTATGCCCGGAATTGAATTCCGAGGTCCCAAGCCCGAGAAATGAATTTTTGAAAGAAATTGTTTAACTGAAATTATAAGAGTTTTTGGAAATGTGAAGATGTTTGAAATTGATGGTATCAGGCCCGTATTTTGGTTCCGGAGCCCGGTACAGGTCTTATATAATAATTAAGTTGAATCTGTAAAATTTGGTAAAGAACGGAATTAATTTGGTATAAAACGGACCTATGGTTGAGAAAATAGTAATTTCAATGTTCTTGAGTGATTTTATAAATTTGAGGTTGAATTCATAGTTGTTAATGTTATTTTGATGATTTGATCGAATAAGCAAGTCCGTATGATATTTTTGGACTTGCGTGAATGTTTGGTTTGGAGCCCCAAGGGCTCGGGTGAGTTTTGGATAGGCCACAGAGTGAATTTGAACTTAGGAGCAGCAGATGATGTAATGTAGGTCTGCAGGCTTCGCATTTGCGAAGCCTGGCTCGCAAATGCAAGCTCGCATTTGCGACTAACCATCGCATTTGCGATGACTGGGCAGGGGGGGGGGGGTGACCTTCGCATTTGCTAGGCTCAATGTCGCAAATGCGACCATAGCAGGTACTGCAATTGCAAACAGCTATTCGCATTTGCGAAGAAAGCAAGGTAGGCCTAGCTTCGCAATTGCGAAGCCTGGGCCGCAATTGCGAGTTCGCATTTGCAAACATGACATCGCAAATGCGATATCTGCGCCTGTGTAAAATCAAACTTACACGGAATTTTCTTCCTTTTTCAAAGCCTCTCAAACCCTAAGCTCTCTTGGGCGATTTTCTAAAGAAAGACTCTTCTCCAAATCAATTGTAAGTCATGTCTAACTTATTTCTTCAATCTATAACATCTTTTCACATGATTTCAATTCAAAATCAAGGGTTTTCATGGGGAAATAGGGTGTTCTTGGGTAGAACTTAGGATTTTTAATTTTTGGGGATTTGGACCTCAATTTGAGGTCCGATTTCAAAATAAATTATATATTTGAGTTCGTGGGTGAATGGGTAATCGGGTTTTGGTTCGAACCTCGGGTTTTGACCATGTGGGCCCGGGGTCGATTTTTGACTTTTTGGGGAAAATCATTGGAAAACCTATTTTCATGCAATAGAATTGATTCATTTAGCATTTATTGACATCGTTTAGTAAATTATTGCTAGATACAAGCAAATTGGTAGGTGGAAACAAGAGGAAAAGCGGTAGTTGAGGCTTGAATTGTGTTCGTGGCTTTGAGGTAAGTGTTTGGTCTAACCTTAGCTTGAGGGAATAGGAGTCGTGGTCTTATTTGCTATGTGTTAATTGTAGAGTACGACGTATAGGTGTGGTGATGAGTACCTATACGTTGGTGTCAAGCATGCCCGTGAGTCTTATACTATGATTGTTGTGACTCCGTATTATTCATGCTTAATATGATGATTTCTAATGTGCACAAGGCTTGTGGAAGTATTCTTGGTAATTGAACATTGTAGAGCATTGGCTCAAGTTGAGAATTGAGTTGTGAAATAATTATGGAAAAGAGAAGAGGTTTATGATATTGTCTCCCTTACCGGGATGTTATTGCTTTTGATATCGTTTCCCTTGCCGGGATGTCATTGCTCATGATATTGTTTTCCCTAGCCGGGACATTGTTGATATATTATTGCTCCCTTGCGGGGATTCTATTGTGATTTTATTGATTTCCTTGCCTGAATTGCCTTGTGATTGTTGCTTGGGTAAGGATGAGTGTAAAAGCACGAAGGGTGATGCCGTGCTGATATTGTGATTATTAAAGCACGAAGGGTGATGCCGTGCCGCACGATGTACAATGCCGTGCCGCACGATGTACAATGTCGTGCCTTGATATGAGTGATAATGCACGAAGGATAACTCTGTGCCACGATTATGTGAGGTAAAAGCACGAAGGGTGATGCCGTGCCGATTATATTGATTCTTATGGTGAGAACGAGAGTAAAAGCACGAAGGGTGATGCCGTGCACTTGTATTGTTCTCCTTATTCTTGCTTATAGTTGAATTTTTGGGGTTCTTCATGCTTCTTTGCTAAAATTTTGTTTATACTTGTTATCCCCCCCGTAACATGTTCCCCCTTCCCAACTTTAACTGTTAGTTATGTTGTTATTACTTGCTGTATACGATATAACTACACAGGTTTATTTGGTAGTCTTGTCCTAGCCTCGTCACTACTTCGCCGAGGTTAGGCTCGACACTTACCAGTACATGGGGTCGGTTGTGCTGATACTATACTCTGCACTCTTTTGTGCAGATTCCGATACTGGAGCATATGGACCTTAGCTAGGGGTTGATGCCTTCAGTCCATCGGAGACCCGAGCTAGTCCTGCAGGCGTCCGCAGGCCTTCGCGCCCCCTTTTATCATTTCCTTTCTATTTTTACTTATTCAGAGACAGACTCGTGTATTTCTATTCAGATCTTATTTGTAGTATTCGTAGATGGTCTGTGACATTGTGACACAAATTTTGGGTAGAGTTGTATTTAGACTTCCGCAATTTGTATTAAGTTAAACTATCAGATTTCGTCTTCTGCATTGCTTTTATTATTATTATTTCGCTGTCATTTATTTGTTAACTCGTAAGTGCTTATGGATAATGTAAAAAGATAATAATATGTGAATGTGTCTATGATGACCCAAAAGGTCATCACTTATTTTAAAAATAAATTCTATGTACCGAGGCCTTAAAAACCTCGTTTTGTCTCACCTCGATTTGCATGCGCAGTCCAGGCGCGTAGCTGGAGAGCCAATATGTGAAAATCTATGAAAAATGATGAATTTTGCCTTTAAAATGAATTTAAGTTGACTTCGGTAAACATCTTGGCTAAACGGACCCGAACTTGTGATTTGACGGTCCCGGAGGGTCCGTAGGAAATATGGGACTTAGGCGTATGCCCGGAATCGAATTCCGAGGTCCCAAGCCCGAGAAATGAATTTTTAAAGAAAACTATTTTCTGGAATTATTTATGAGTTTTAGAAATGAAATGTGTTTGAAATTTGATGGTATTGGGCCCGTATTCCTGTTCCGGAGCCCGATACCGATCTTATATGTGATTTGAGTCGAGCCTGTGAAATTTGGTAAGAAACGGACTTTTAATGACGTGAATCGAACCTTATTTGAGAAAATTTGAAAATTTGATGTTCTTAAGTGATCTCATAATTTTGATGCTAAATTCATAGTTGTTGAGGTTATTTTGGTGATTTGAATGCATGAGCAAGTCCGTATGATGTTTTTAGGTTGGTATGCATGTTTGGTTTGGAGCCCCGAGGGCTCGGGTGAGTTTTGGATAGGCCACGGAGTGATTTGAACTTAGGAAGTTTCAGATTTTCAACTGCTGTGAGTGGCATGTCTGCAGGCTTCGCAATTGCGAGAGACCCATCGTAATTGCGATGATGGGTTGGGGCAGGAACCCTCGCATTTGCGAGGCTTATGTCGCAAATGCGACTCCAACAGGGACTGCAAATGCGAACAATTGTTCGCAATTGCGAAGACAGCATGACTTGGCCTACCTTCGCATTTGCGAAGCCTGGGCCGCATTTGCGAGTTCGCATTTGCGAACCTGATTTCGCAAATGCGATATCTGCTCATGTGCAAATTATAACATAGCCGAAAATCTCTCATTTTTCAAACCCTTTCAAAACCAAAACTCTCTCGGGCGATTTTCCAAAGAAAATTTCTTCTCCAAATCAATTGTAAGTCGTTTCTAACTATTTTTCTTTAATCTTTAACATCTTTTCACATGATTTCAACTCAATATCAATGATTTTCATGGGGGAAATTGGGTGTTTTCGGTAGAACCTAGGTTTTTCAAATTTTTGGGATTTGGACCTCGATTTGAGATCCGATTTCAAAATAAATTATATTATTGGGTTCGTTGGGGAATAGGTAATCGGGTTTTGGTTCGAACCTCAGGTTTTGACCATGTGGGCCCGGGGGTGATTTTTGACTTTTTGGGGAGAACTATAGAAAACCTATTTTCATGCATTGGAATTGATTCATTTAGCATTTATTGATGTAATTAAGTAACCTGTGACTAGATACGAGCGAATTGATGGTGGAATCAATAGGTAAAGCGATAGTTGAGACTTGAATCGTGTTCGTGGCTCGAGGTAAGTGTTTGGTCTAACCTTAGCTTGAGGGATTAGGAGTCGCGTCCTATTTGCTATGTGATATTTGTTGAGTACGACGTATAGGCATGGTGACGAGCATCTATGCGTTGTGTCCAGCATGCCCGTGAGTCTTGTACTATGATTATTATGACTCCATTTGCATTATTCATGCCTTTTGAGATGATTTCTATTGTTGAGTAAAGTTTGTGGAGGAAATAGTGGTATTTGAGTATCGAAGAGCATTGGCTCAAGTTGTATAATGAATTGTGGAAGTAAAAGTGAAAAAGAGAAGAGAATTATTATATTATTTCCCTTGCCGGGATGTTGTTGTTATAATGCTATCTCCCTTGCCGGGATGTTGATGCTTTTGATATTGTTCCCTTGCCGGGATTTGATTGTTGTACTATTGTTCCCTTGCCGGGATCTTATTGTGATTTCATTTATTTCCTTGCCCCTATTGTTTGTGGTTGTTGTTTGGGTGAGGAAGAGTGTTAAAGCACGAAGGGTGATGCCGTGTATTGCTTTAGTGAGGAAGAGTGTTACAACACGAAGGGTGATGCCGTGTACGATATTTGTGAGGAAGAGTGTAAAGCACGAAGGTTGATGTCGTGCCGCACGATGTACAATTCCGTGTCGATTATATTGATATTATGGTGAGGATGAGAGTAGAAGCACGAAGGGTGATGCCGTGCAATTTATATTGATTCTTTTTAGTGAGGACGAGAGTAAAAGCACGAAGAGTGATGCCGTGCACTTGTTTGATTCCTGATTCTTGCTAATATTTGAGATATGGTGTTCCTTGTATTTGACCGCTGTCTTTCTATTCTTAATTGATGTTTCCCCGCAGCATGTTTCCCCCATACTTAACTATACACTACTGTTCTTCTTTTCCGCTGTATATAACTTAACTACACAGGTTAATTGGTAGTATGGTCCTAGCCTCGTCACTACTTCACCGAGGTTAGGCTAGGCACTTACTAGCACATGGGGTCGGTTGTGCTGATACTACACTCTGCATTGTGTGCAGATACCAGAGCACCAACATTCGGACCTTAGCTTGGGTGGCTGCCTTCAGTCCAATTGGAGATTCCGAGGTAGTCCTGCAGGCGTCCACCAGGCCCTGGCGTCTCCCTCTATCCCTTCATCCTGTTTCATTTACATATTTCAGAAATAGTGTATTATTCATTTTTCAGACTTTGTTTGTAGTAATTCTAGACTGTCTGTGGAGTGTGACACCAGTTCCAGGTAGATTTTGTTTAAGATGTTGTGTTGGATATACATTTAAACAGTTTTATTGTTTCTTCCGCTTGTTCAATTTCTGTTATTATTAAAATATTGATTCACATTTGTTAAAGAACTAAAAAGACAAAAAGGTAACTTGTTCAAATAGTTGGCTTGCCTACCTTTCATTAGTAGGCGCCATCACGACTCCCGAGGGTGGGAAAATCCGGGTCGTGCCTAGTTGGTATCAGAGCTCTAGGTTACATAGGTCTCACAATTCACAGACAAGCTTAGTAGAGTCTGAGGGATCGGTACAAAGACTTCTGTATCTGTTCCCTAGAGGCTACAGAGTTAGGAAAATTTCACATCTATTCTTTCCTGTCATGCTGTTTGGTTTCTCAATGCTGATTGAATTTCTACTTTGTTATTTTGCAGATGCCGAGACCACATGCTTCCTCATCCGCTGATCAGCAGCCCGACCCCCCAGCAGCAGCTCCTACGAGGGGCAGAGGGCGAGGCCGAGGTAGGGGCAGAGCTCAGCCCAGAGCAACATCACTAGTGGCGGAGCCTCAGGTTGACTTTGATGATGAGGTTCCGGCCCAGGCAGTTTCGGTGGGCCCAACTCAGGTCCCAGAGGGGTTTATCGCTACCCCAACACTCCAGGATGCTCTGGTCCGTCTAGTGGGCCTTATGGAGAGTGTCACTCGGGCATGCTTGCTTCCTGTAGCACCGGTTGTCTTTCAGGCGGAGCCCAGACTCCTGCTACTCGCGCTCCGGAGCAGATGGCTCCCCAGTTTCAGACTCCAGCAGCTCAGCCAGTTGGAGCAGTTCAGCGGGGTGTGGTAGCTCAGATCAGTGATGGAGCAGCTATGTCTGCCGATGCTTTATGGATATTGGACAGGTTCACCAAGCTCTTCACTACTACTTTCGGCGGTGCATCTTCTGAGGATCCCCAGGATTATTTGGACAACTGTCATGAGGTTCTCAGGAACACAGGGATAGTGGAGACCAATGGGGTTGACTTTGCTACTTTCCGCTTGTCTAGATCCTCTGAGACTTGGTAGAGAGATTATTGTTTGGCTAGACCAGCCGGATCACCAGCTTTGACTTGGGAGCAGTTTACTCAGCTATTTCTGGAGAAGTTCCTCCCTATTACTCAGAGAGAGATCTATCGGAGGCAGTTTGAGCGTCTCCAGCAGGGTTCTATGACTGTCACTTACTACGAGACCAGATTCATTGACTTGGCCCGTAATGCTCTTATCATACTCTCCACCGAGAGAGAGAGGGTGAGAAGGTTTATTGAGGGACTTATTCAGCCTATTCGCTTTAGATGGCCAAGGAGACGGGGAGTGAGATTTCTTTTCAGGAGGCGGCCAATGTGGCCAGGAGAGTTGAGATGGTTCTATCATAGGGAGGTGGTCAGGGGTCTGACAAGAGGCCTCGTCATTCAGGCAGATTCAGTGGTGCCTCGTCTGGAGGCAGGGATTCGTATGGTAGAGGCCATCCTCCTAGTCCTTTTCAGTTAGCACTTCAGGTTTCTCACGGTACTTCAGATGGTCGTGGTTCTCATATGTAGTATTCTGATCAGCAGTCCTACAGTGCACCACCAGCTCCTATCAGTGCACCGCCGCTCCACAGTTTTTGGGGTGGTCATTCAAGTTGTCAGGGTCAGCAGTCTCAACAGCCGAGGGCTTGTTACACTTGTGGTGATATGAGTCACATTGCTAGGTTTTGCCCTCGAGCATCGAGCAGCTCTCAGCATAAGGGTTCCCGTGCCATGATTCAGGCACCGAGTGTTCCACAGCCTGCTCCGCCATCTAGAGGTGGAGGTAGAGGTGCTAGAGGTGGTGGTAGAGTTATTAGAGGTGGAGCTCAGGCCGCTAGAGGCGGAGGCCAGCCAGCAGCAGGCCGTCCCGGAGATGTAGTTCAGGGTGTGGGGCCCAGCCCCGATGTTATACTCTTCCAGCCAGGCCTGAGGCTGAGGCTTCCGATGCAGTTATCACAGATACTGTTCTGGTTTGTAGCAGAGATGCTTTAGTTTTGTTTGATCCAGGATCTACGTACTCCTATGTGTCATCTTATTTTGCACCATATCTGGTCATGCCTAGTGATTCTTTGAGTGCTCATGTATATGTGTCTACACCGGTGGGTGATTCTATTATGGTAGATCGTGTCCATCATTCATGTACAGTTATGATTGGGGGTCTTGAGACTCGTGTAGATCTGTTACTTCTGGACATGGTTGACTTTGATGTCATATAGGGATAGACTGGTTATCACCTTACCACGCTATCTTGGACTATCATGCCAAGACTGTGACCCTAGCCTTGTTGGGTTTACCTCGTTTTGAGTGGAGAGGGACTCCTGGTCATTCTACCCATAGTGTTATATCTTATGTGAAGGCTCGGCGTATGGTCGAGAAGGGGTGTTTGGCCTATTTGGCATATGTTCGTGATTCTAGTGCCGAGGTTCCTTCTATTAATTCTGTGCCCGTTGTTTGAGAGCTTCCTGAGGTACTTCCTTCAGACCTGCCGGGCATGCCACCCAACAGGGATATTGACTTCTGCATTGATTTGGCTCCAGGCACTCAGCCCATTTCTATTTCGCCGTATCGTATGGCCCCGCCTGAGTTGAAAGAATTGAAGGAGCAATTGCAAGACTTGCTTGATAAAGGCTTCATAAGACCTACTATATTTCCTTGGGGTGCGTCGGTATTGTTTGTTAAGAAGAAGGATGGATCGATGTGAATATGTATAGATTACCGGCAGTTGAACAAGGTTACAATCAAGAATAAGTATCCATTGCCGAGGATTGATGATTTGTTTGATCAGGTTCAGGGTGCCAAGGTATTTTCGAAGATTGACTTGAGATCTAGCTACCATCAGTTGAAGATTAGGGCATCTGATGTCCCTAAGATAGCTTTCCGCACTCGGTACGGGATTATGAGTTCTTGGTGATGTCATTCGGGTTGACAAATGCCCCAGCAGCTTTTATGGATTTGATGAACCGAGTGTTCAGGCCCTACATGGATTCGTTCGTGATAGTCTTCATTGATGATATTTTGATCTATTCCCGCAGCCGGGAGGAGCACGAGCAACATCTGAGAGTGGTTCTTCAGACTTTAATAGACAGTCAGTTGTATGCCAAGTTTTCAAAGTGTGAGTTCTGGTTGGGGTCAGTTGCCTTCCTGGGTCATGTTGTATCAGTAGAGGGTATTCAGGTTGATCCGAAGAAGATAGAGGCAGTCGAGAACTAGCCTAGACTCGTATCAGCTATAGAGATCCGGAGTTTCTTGGGTTTCGCAGGCTATTATCGTCAGTTTGTGGAGGGATTTTCGTCTATTGCAGCCCCAATGACCAGGTTGACCCAGAAGGGTGCCTAGTTCAGGTGGTCGGACGAGTGTGAGGCGATCTTTCAGAAGCTCAAAACAGCTTTGACTGCGGCATCGGTGTTGGTTTTGCCCACATGTTCAGGGCCTTATACAGTTTATTGTGATGCATCTCATATTGGAATTGGTGCGGTGTTGATGCAGGATGGCAAGGTCATTGCCTATGCTTCACGACAATTGAAGATTCATGAGAAGAACTATCTGGTTCATGATTTGGAGTTAGCATCTATTGTTCACGCGTTGAAGATTTGGAGGCATTATCTATATGGCGTGGCATGTGAGGTGTTCACGAATCACAAGAGCCTGCAGTACTTGTTCAAGCAGAAGGAGCTAAATTTGAGGTAGAGAAGGTGGTTGGAGCTGTTGAAAGACTATGATATCACCATCTTATATCATCCGGGAAAGGTCAATGTGGTGGCCGATGCTTTGAGTAAGAAGTGAGCCAGTATAGGCAGTCTTGCTTATATTCCGGTCGGTGAGAGACCGCTTGCTTTGGATGTTCAGGCTTTGGCCAATCAGTTCGTGAGGTTGGATGATTCTGAGCCCAACTGTGTGTTAGCTTGCACAGTTGCTCGTTCTTCATTATTGGAGTGTATCCGAGATCGGCAGTATGATGATCCTCATTTGTGTGTCCTTAAGTACATGGTGCAGTACGGAGGTGCCAAGCAGGTTACCTTAGGAGATGATGGAGTTTTGAGATTGCAGGGTCGAGTTTGTGTGCCAAATGTGGATAGGCTCCGGGAGTTGATTTTAGAGGAGGCCCATAGTTCCCGGTACTCTATCCATCCGGGCACCGCGAAGATGTTCAGGATTTGCGACAATATTATTGGTGGAGGGAATGAAAAAGGACATTATTGCATACGTGGCTCGGTGTTTGAATTGTCAGCAGGTTAAGTACGAGCATCAGAGGCCTGGTGGTTTGTTCCAGAAGATTGAGATTCCTAAGTGGAAGTGGGAGCGTATCACTATGGACTTTGTTGTTGGACTCCCATGGACTCAGAGAAAATTTGATGCAATATGGGTTATTGTTGATAGGCTGACCAAGTCAGCACATTTCATTCCTGTGGCGGTCTCCTATTCTTCCGAGATGTTAGATGAGATTTATATCCAGGAGATTGTTCGTCTTCATGGTGTACCCATGTCTATCATTTCGGACCGAGGTACGCAATTTACCTCACATTTCTAGAGGACAGCCCAGCGAGAGTTGGGCACACGGGTTGAGTTGAGCACAACGTTTCATCCTCAGAAGGTCGGGCAGTCCGAGCGGACCATTCAGATTTTGGAGGATATGCTCAGAGCATGTGTCATTGACTTTGGAGGCTCGTGGGATCAGTTTTTGCCTTAAGCAGAGTTTGCCTACAACAACAGCTATCAGTCGAGTATCCAGATGGCTCCTTATGAGGCTTTGTATGGTAGGCGGTGTCGGTCGCCAGTTGGATGGTTTGAGCTAGGAGAGGCTCGGTTGTTGGGTACGGATCTTGTACAGGATGCCATGGACAAGGTCTAGATTATTCATGATAGGCTTCGTACAGCTCAGTCCAAGCAAAAGAGCTATGCCAACCGTAAGGTTCGAGATTAGGCATTCATGGTCGGTGAGCGGGTATTGCTTCGAGTGTCGCCTATGAAGGGTGTGATGAGATTTGGGAAGAGGGCAAGCTTAGCCCTAGGTTTATTGGCCCGTTTGAGATTCTTGATCTAGTGGGAGAAGTGGCTTACAGACTTGCGTTGCGGCCGAGCTTATCAGTCGTGCATCCAGTGTTTCATGTGTCCATGCTTCAGAAGTATCACAGCGATCCATCCCACGTGTTAGATTTCAGCACTGTCCAGTTGGACAAGGACTTGTCATATGAGGAGGAGCCGGTAGCTATTCTAGACCGGCAGGTTCGTCAGTTGAGATCGAAGAGTTTCCCTTCTGTTCGTGTTTAGTGGAGAGGTCAGCCTGCTGAGGCATCGACCTGGGAGTCCAAGTCCGATATGCGGAGCCGTTATCCCCATCTTTTCCCCGACTCAGGTACTTCCTTTTTATGTCCGTTCGAGGACGAACGGTTGTTTTAGAGGTGGAGAATGTGATGACCCAAAATGTCATCACTAGTTTTAAAAATAAAATTCTGTGTATCGAGGCCTTAAAAACCTCTTTTTTGTCTCACCTCAATTTGCGTGCGCAGTCCGGACGCGTAGCCGGAGAGCCAATATGTGAAAATCTATGAACAATGATGAATTTTACCTTTAAAATGAATTTAAGTTGACTTCGGTCATTATTTTGGGTAAACGGATCCGGACCCGGAACCGTGATTTGACGGTCCCGGAGGGTCTCTAGGACTTGGGCGTATGCCCGAAATCGAATTCCGAGGTCCCAAGCTCGAGAAATGAATTTTTAAAGAAAACTGTTTTCTGGAATTATTTATGAGTTTAGGAAATGAAATGTGTTTGCAATTTGATGGTATCGGGCCCGTATTCCAGTTCCGGAGCCCGGTACCGGTGTTATATGTGATTTGAGTCGAGCCTGTGAAATTTGGTAAGAAACGGACTTGTAATCATGTGAATCGGACCTTATTTGAGAAAATTTGAAAAATTGATGTTCTTAAGTGATTTCATGATGTTGATGCTAAATTCATAGTTGTTGAGGTTATTTTGGTGATTTGAATGCACGAGCAAGTCCGTATGATGTTTTTAGGTTGGTGTGCATGTTTGGTTTGGAGCCCCGAGGGCTCGGGTGAGTTTTGGATAGGCCACGGAGTGTTTTGAAATTAGGAAGTTTCATATTTTCAACTGTTGTGAGTTGCAGGTCTGCAGGCTTCGCAATTGCGAAGTCTGGCTCGCAATTGCGAGCTCGCATTTGCGAGAGACCCATCGCAATTGTGATGATGGGCTGGGTCAGGAACCCTCGCATTTGCGAGGCTTATGTCGCAACTGCGACTTCAACAGGGACTGCAAATGCGAACAATTGTTCGCAATTGCGAAGACAGCAGGACTTGGCCTACCTTCGCATTTGCTAAGCCTGGGCCGCATTTGCGAGTTCGCATTTGTCAACCGACTTCGCAAATGCAATATTTGCACTTGTGCAAATTATAACTTAGCGGAAAATCTCTCATTTTTCAAACCCTTTCAAAACCAAAACTCTCTCGGGCAATTTTCCAAAGAAAGTTTCTTCTCCAAATTAATTGTAAGTTGTTTCTAACTAGTTTTCTTTAATATTTAACATCTTTTCACATGATTTCAACTCAAAATCAACGATTTTCATGGGGGAAATTGGGTAGAACCTAGGTTTTTCAAATTTTGGGGATTTGGACCTCGATTTGAGATCCGATTTCAAAACAAATTATATAATTGGGTTCGTGGGGGAATGGGTAATCGGGTTTTTGTTCGAACCTCGGGTTTTGACCATGTGGGCACGGGGGAAAGTTTTGACTTTTGGGTAAAACTTTAGAAAACCTATTTTCATGCATTGGAATTGATTCATTTTGCATTTACTGATGTAATTAAGTAACATGTGGCTAGATAGGAGCGAATTGGTGGTGGAATCAAGAAGTAAAGTGATAGTTGAGACATGAATCGTGTTCGTGGCATCGAGGTAAGTGTTTGGTCTAACCTTAGCTTCAGGGATTAGGAGTTGCGTCCTATTTGCTATGTGATATTTGTTGGGTACGACGTATTAGCATGGTGACGAGTATCTATGCGTGGTGTCCAACATGCCCGTGAGTGTTGTACTATGATTATTATGACTCCGTTTGTATTATTCATTCCTTTTGAGATGATTTCTATTGTTGAGTAAATTTTGTGGAGGAAATAGTGGTATTTGAGTATCGAAGAGCGTCGGCTCAAGCTGTGTAATGAATTGTGGAAGTATAGTTGGCATTTGAACTTTATAAATCACTGGCTCAAGTTGTGAAGCGAATTCTGAAGTAGAAGTGAAAAGGAGAAGAGAATTATTATATTGTTTCCCTTTCCGAGATGTTGTTGTTATAATGCTATCTCCCATGCCGGGACGTTGATGCTTTTGATATTGTTCCCTTGCCGGGATTTGATTGTTGTACTATTGTTCCCTTACCGGGATCTTATTGTGATTTCATTTGTTTCCTTGCCCCTATTGTTTGTGGTTGTTGTTTGGGTGAGGAAGAGTGTTAAAGCATAAAGGGTGATATCGTGTATTGCTTTAGCGAGGAAGAGTGTTAAAGTACGAAGGGTGATGCCGTGTATGATATTTGTGAGGAAGAGTGTAAAGCACGAAGGGTGATGTCGTGCTGCACGATGTACAATTCCGTGCCGATTATATTGATATTATGGTGAGGACGAGAGTAAAAGCACGAAGGGTGATGCCGTGCAGTGATTCTTTTTAGTGAGGACGAGAGTAAAAGCACGATGGGTGATGCCGTGCACTTGTTTGATTCCTGATTCTTGCTAATATTTGAGATATGGTGTTCCTTGTATTTGACCGCTTTCTTTCTATTCTTAATTGATGTTTCCCCCCATACTTAACTGTACACTACTGTTCTTCTTTTCCGTTGTATATGATTTAACTGCACAGGTTAATTGGTAGTCTGGTCCTAGCCTCGTCACTACTTCGCCTCGGTTAGGCTTGGCACTTACCAGCACATGGGGTCGGTTGTGCTGATACTATACTTTGCACTGTGTGTAGATCCCGGAGCAGCAGCATTCGGACCTTAGCTTGGGTGGCTGCCTTCAGTCCATTTGGAGATTCCGAGGTAGTCCTGCAGGCGTCCGCAGGCCCTCGCGTGTCCCTCTATCCCTTCATCCTGTTTCATTTACATATTTCAGAAACAGTGTATTATTCATTTTTCAGACCTTGTTTGTAGTAATTCTAGACTGTCTGTGGAGCGTGAAACCAGTTCTGGGTAGATTTTGTTTAAGATGTTCTGTTGGATATACATTTAAATAGTTTTATTGTTTCTTCCGCTTGTTCAATTTCCGTTGTTATTAAACTATTGATTCACATTTGTTAAAGAATTAAAAAGACAAAAAGGTAACTTGTTCAAACAGTTGGCTTGCCTCGATTTCATCAGTAGGCGCCATCACGACTCCCGAGGGAGGGAAAATCCGGGTCGTGACAGTGTCGGTTTGCCTAGCTTTCACGAGTAGGCACCATCACGACTCCCGAGGGTGGGAAATCCAGGTCGTGACAGTTTTCAATCAAATACGCGACTTAACAGTCAAAAGGGACAGACTGAGTCACAATCCCCAACGGTGCACGACCCCACGCTCATGATCTAGCGTGTGCGTCACCTCAAAGTAGCACAACGATGTGAAATCTGGGGTTTCATACCCTCAGGACAGCATTTACAATCATTACTTACCTCTAACCGGTCCAAACTCTAGCCTGCAATGCCTTTGCCTCTCGACTCGGCCTCCGAGTACTCCAAATCTAACCAAAAATAGATTTATACCATCAAAATATGCTAAGGGAACAAAGCCCACTCGAAAATAACCAATTCACATAAAAAAATCCCGAAATTGGTCAAACCCGACCCCGGGCCCACGCCTCGAATTCCAATAAAATTCAAAAAACTAGAATCCTTACAGTCTCACGAGTTCATACATATCAAGAATACCAAAATCCGACCACAAATGACCCCTCAAATCCCTAGTGTAAGGTCTCCTAAACCCCTTTTTGCTACTAATTTTCACAGATTTCAAGTTTAATCAGACAAAAACCTTCATAGAAACAACTTTAGGGTCCAAAAACCTTACCTCCACGAAATCCCCTTGAAATCCCTCTTCAAATTGCTCCCTCAAGCTCAAACCCGAATGAAAATGGTGAAGAATAACTAAAAATCGCAAAGGAGGGTTTATATACTTTCTGGCCTAGGGTATTCGCACCTGCGGTCCATTTTCCGCACCTGCGGAGCCGCTTCTGCGTTCAACCAAACCGCTCATGCGGTTTTCACTTAAACCCCTGGAACCGCACCTACGCATATCCTTCCGCACCTGAGGTCTCGCAAGTGCGCTGAAACTTCCGCACCTGTGCCTCCGGACCATCTCGCCCAATTCCGCATCTACGTCCACTCTTCCGCTTCTGCAGGCCTGCACCTACGGTCCCCATCCGCAGGTGCGGTTGTGACAGTAATTCAGCAGCTTCAGCTGCAAATTTCCAACTCCAAACTTCCCGTCAACCATCCGAAATCACCCCGAGGCCCCCCGGGAACTCAACCAAAAGTACGAACAAGTCATATACCACCATCCAAACTTATACCAACCTTCGAAACACCTAAAACAACATCAAATCAACAAAATAACATCGGATTCAAGCCTAAGGTTTCCAAAAACTTCCAAATTCCTCTTTTGATCAAAAAGCCTATAAAACCTCGTCCGAATGACCTAAAATTTTGCACACACATCACATATGACACAACGGGCTCATTGCAACTTCCGAAAGTCCATTTCGACCTCTAAATTAAAATCTTCCCTATCAACCAGAAAATGCCAAAATTCTAATTTCACCAATTCAGGCCTAAATCTACTCCAGACCTCCAAAACTCATTCTGATCACGCTTCTAAATCCCAAATCACCTCCTGAAGCTATCCGAGTCATCAGAATTCACATTCGAGCCCTTTTTCACATAAGTCAACGTCCGATTGACTTTTCTAACTTAAGCTTACTCAAAAGAGACTAAGTGTCTCATTCCTTTCCAAAACCTCTCCGAACCCAAACCAACCAACCCGATATCACATAATATAGTTGAACCAAACAATAACAAGCAGAAATGGGAGAAACAGAGCGGTAACTCATGAAATAATCTGCCGGATCGTTACAGGATTGTGGAACTGTTAAATCACAAAAACTCACTATTACTGAATAATATTAATTGCAAATAATAATATTTTTGTAGTTACGAGTAATAATAAATATTTGCTTATAAATACAACTAATTGTAGTCTATACTCTTTCCTACCCAATAGATATATATGATGCACTAATAATCTTCCTTGTTAATTGTCCAAGTTTTTAAGCTTCATCTGTTGGTGCAGCTCCATCTGTTGGTCCAACTTCTGTACAAGAGTGCAAACAATTTATGCAGAACAATAATGCATAGAGAATAAATGCAAGAGGAAAATAAAATTAGAGAGAATGATAATAACTAATATTTTTCAAAGAGAACACAAAGAGAAATGAAAATCATATATAGCATCCTCAGTTATCCCCATAGGAAGCATATATTTCTCCCCAAAAAATTTCCACATGTAAGACCATGTTATAGTTATAGGGGGCTTAAAAAAAATTCTCATTCATTTCCTCATGGATGCTATAGCAAGCCGGGGACACCAAAAGTTAGAAGTCCAGGTAGTTTCTTATTACGCAAAATCACCGACATTGAGCTTCCACAAAAAAAGAAGACCTTAAGAACAACGCATGGGGACTTCCCTTCTCAACAATCACTAATTTTTCATTAGTAATAAGAAGAAATTTTTGTTGGGCTACTGAAGTCAACTCTTTTTTAAACCAATAAGCAGGGGGAGACATATTTTCTTTAACAGAAGCCATCACCTTAGGCTATGTTGGCCCTTGGTGTGGGGGGTTTGGCAAGTCCCCTACCTGTAAATTAGAATCCAAAATATAAATACATGGAGAAGGGAGATATGAAGCTTAACCTCCTCAAATCCTGTCTTAGAATTGGACACCCCCAATTCTGTACAATAAAACAAAAAATAGCTTTCCAAAAATAGGGGGGTGTAATGCTATTAATTGATCCTAGTTTTCTCCCAGTAACTAGTAGTCCAAAATATGTAAAAAGCACCATGAGGATAGACCCTCCACATCAACTGTATTATGAAGCATAACGAATTAGTCATTGCTTCTTCTTTTCTATTCTAATCCTGAATGTGGGGAGCTGCATTATATCCATTCTAAATGGACCCCTCGCTTCTCTTGGCAAGTCTTTCACGGTTCGGTATAGTATAGCATTTTCATGTTGAGATTCTGCTCCAATTTTAGATAGTGCATCTGCGACTGCATTTCCCTCTATGTAGCAATGAATTACCTGTGCTTGAAGTTGTTGTAACATATCTTTTAACGTCTCCATCTTATCCATAAGTTCCCAGGGAACTTTGTACTCTCCGTTAATCATATTAACTACAATCAAAGAGTCCATTTCAAAGATAATATTTCCAAAGTTGAGATCTTTACAGAGTTCCATTCCAAATGTATACAGTAAAATTGGAGGGTCCAATTTTCGGTCATTGTGATGCCTTATGAGCACGTTTACAAAGGCTCGACGCTATGTTTGAGATTCGCACCTGAGGGGTTATCGACGTCCAACCTCGGGGCAGTGCAGATCCGTAGTTTGGTAAAAAAGTGGAAAGTTCCCAAGGCGCGTGACTAGAGCTGATAAAGTCTAGTAGGCTAGTTCAGACCCAAATCATGGCATTAAATGGTTGTACCAGCCCCATATCATTGTAATAAATGCATTTGTACTATGTTGGGATTCCCCCTCATATATAAAGGGGATCCTTTTCATTTTGTAGGGGATCTGAGACACAATATTGAATATACAAGAACATTTTCTCTGCTTTCTAACATATTCTCTTGATTTCATTACTTACATTTATTGATTATATTCATAGTGTTCTATTTATTGTTCTTCTCTTATTGCTTATCATTGATCATAAAGAGTCGCCATCGTAACTCTCATAACTGTTAATCCTCCCTCGATTGCCCCAAGCCGGGCTCGAGGCCCTATATACGTCAGCTCGAGGCCCCGATCTCCAGCCATTCGGTTTGATTATTTATCTACAGGCTGTTACATCATATTCTAAATCTCTCACTTAGCATCTATTTCCTAACAACTAACATAAAAATAGATCACATATTTTTAGAACCTCAAATTCAAATCTAATTGTAATTACTATTTTTAAGGTAAACAGTTTGGCGCCCACCGTGGGGCTGAAATTAATAGTGATTATTTTCTTGCTGGTTTACTACATAACGCATGTTACCTTTCACACTTTTTCTTGTCCAAGATCTTTGATTTCAGGTCAAAATGTCTAACTCAGTAAACGCACGTGAAAACAACAATCTTGAGGACCATGGAGAGAATGGTGTGGTTGTTCGAGGTGTTGGTGTACCACCACGAATCCATGAGAATGCACCAGAACTGATTCCCGTGGACGTGGTTTCGCGCAACGCTCAACATGTCGAAATAAAGCTCCCACACCAACATGAGCATACACCAAGAAGATCAACAAGAAGCTCAAAAAACCTCGGCTCAGGAAGAACAAGGGGTTAGCCTTGACATCATCTTTGAAATGTTACAAGCACAACAGCTGGCGATTGCTCAGTTGCAAAGCCACCAGAAAACCCCAGCACGGTAGCGTCGGAAACGGCCCCCCGAGCCGAACAGGTACCAGAAAGATCAAGCAACAGTGGGTCGGCATCCGACCCCGCCATCATAAAATTGCTCGAGGACCTCACAAAGAGGATTGAGTCGGGCGAGAAAAAGATAGAAGCCAACGACAAGAAGGTAGAGACCTAACCATCTAAGGTCGATCAAATTCCGGAGGCACCCCGCTTGTCGAAATACAATTTCAATGTCGACGTTTTAGACATCGTATTCACCATTAGTAAAATTAGAGACACCAGGTGGCCAAGGCCTGTACAATCAGATCACTCACAAAGGAACCATAACGTAGTGTGTGAATTTCACAACACGCACGATCACAAGATCGAAGATTGCCTACAACTCAGGGAAGAAGTAGCCCGACTACTCAGCAAAGGTCACCTCCGAGAATTCCTCAGCGACCGGGCCAAAAACCAGTTCCAGGAAAGAGAGGCGACCAAGAAGAATGAAACAGATGAGCCACAACATGTCATCCACATGATCTTAGGAGGCATCGACGCTCCACAAGAACCCACGGTCAGAAGAACAAAAATATCCATCACCAGAGAAAATCGAACTCGAGGTTACATACCCGAGGACGCTCTCACATTCAGCGACGAGGACATAGAGACCCTATCTCAGCCTCACAACAACGCACTGGTAATCTCTTTCCTTGTGAATACATTTCAAATTAAATGTGTACTTGTGGATCTAGGTTGCTCGGCCAATATTATCAGGTCGAGGGTGGTAGAGCAGCTCGGACTTCTTGACCAAATCGTGCCCGCCTCTCGAGTCCTCAACGGGTTCAACATGGCGAGAGAAAAAATGAAAGGGGAAATCACCCTCCCAGTCAACGTGGCCGGCACAACCTAAAATGACAAATTCCATGTCATCGAAGGAGACATGAGGTACAATGCCTTGTTAGGGAGGCCATGGATACACTGCATGAGAGCAGTACCATCCACCCTCCATCAAATGATGAAATTTCCGACAAAGAATGGGATAAAACCCGTCTACAGGGAACAACATGCAGCAAAAGAGATGTTCGCGGTGCACGATGTGGCACCGGCACCAATACCTCCGCCATCAAAGGAGCCAAAAGATAAGCAAACAGTAAAATAGCTTAACAAGCTACATTTTCGGCTACGCCCGGCTAAACAAAATGGAGGATAGTACCGCGTCCTCATAACAAATGATAGAATTATATCGAGGTCCGAAGCGCCGCCAGCACTAAGGTGTGATCATCTCCCTTTTTCAGTTACATTTT
Source organism: Nicotiana attenuata (assembly GCF_001879085.1). Taxonomy (NCBI): domain Eukaryota; kingdom Viridiplantae; phylum Streptophyta; class Magnoliopsida; order Solanales; family Solanaceae; genus Nicotiana; species Nicotiana attenuata. Next base: position 407,951 of record NW_017670770.1, on the reverse strand, counting down.
ACACTAAACTGAGTGCAGGTATCCGATTGAAACGGCCAAAGCGCTTCCCAACTTGAAGGCCTTAGGTTCCAAAAGCATGCATTGCACTCTTTTCCTTCGATCGGATTTTTAACCCAAGAAGGGTTTTACCAGCAAGGTTTTTAACGAGGCAACATCCATATTCTACCTAAGGAAGACCAACAAGTATTCAAGGCTTCTCTTCAATCAACCTCAAATACTGGGGGGCATCCCCCCGGAAGGTCACCTCCCTGGAGAAGCCAAGATGTGCTGAACGGGGTCTCGATAAGAAAATGATGTACCGGACCAAACGGTCAAACGAACCATGTCCATATAGAATAACCGAGCCCTTGACAACAAAAATGTGTATACTTGTACCAAGTAACCAAAGAATACTTTCCCCTCCATCGAAGCATTTTGCGTTCAAAGAAGCTCGGTATTTTTTTACAAAAACGGCTCCAGAGCCAAAAAAATGTCTCGAACACTCGGGGACTAGCGTCAAAAACTCGAAGCTAAGCCCACAATTAGGCAACATTAAGGTTACAAAAACGGCTCCAGAAGCCAAAAACATCTTGAACACTTGGGGACTGGCGTAGAAAACTCAAGGCCACATGACCTCCGAGTCAGAAACTCCGAACTCGTAAGCCCTCAATGAGGCAATACCAAGTTTACGAGGAATGGCTCCCGAGCCAAGAAACTTTCGATGACTCGGGGAATGCCGCCAACTGCCACCCCCATCGATCTATCAAAAACCCGAGGCTATAAGGCCCCATGCGGGCAACCTCGAGCGCGTAAGACCTTCATAAGGAAACATCAAAAATTATAAGACCTCAAGCAAGGCATGAACCATACTTGTACCAAGTAACCAAAGACCGTAAGACCTCAAGCAAGGCATGAACCATACTTGTACTAAGTAACCAAAACTGTAAGACCTCAAAGGCATGTAAAAATTTGTAAGACCTTACAAAAGGCATAATCCCGATCTTAAATTTAAGGCTATATATCAAACTTGTAAGACCCATAAAAAGGCATACCCTCGATATAGACGCCGAAACTACTTCACTCGGGGACTGAAAGGCTCCGACCAAACACAATGACTACGGTCACAAGGCTGTACCAGCCAAAGTAACACGATTCGGGGATGCCCGACCATCGCTACAAAATCACAAGCCTTCAATTACTTCAAAAAAAATTCGAAAAGAACCGGTTAAAATAGGCCACCCTCGACATAGGCAAAAGGGCTTCGACCATGTCATCTCCAAAACTATAGGCTTCGAAACACTTAGCCACCGAGCAAAACCTCCTGAGGTGCTCGACCATTGCCACATAATGACTCACAATCAAGGTTCTACTGAACCGTCGAAGAGTCAGGCAAAATACAATTTCAAAAAGTCCTTAACGAGGGAAAAATAAAGCCTATATTAGAGGTCGCACCGACCCTAATGCGTAAGAGCCACTGTCGCCATCTCATGTAAAAGTTCATATCGACCTAATGCGTAAGAGCCACTGCCGCCAGCTGATGATAGGCTATAATTACGTATTTTAGTCGCTTATTACACTCAAATTTACTGCACTTTAGTTGAGTTTGCGCTTTAATCGCTAGTGTTTTGCACTAACGGTGTGTTTTATGCCTTGTAGGAGTGATTCCGAGCTATATAGATGTTATAGAATGAATTCAAGTGATTTAGAGCTTTTAATTCCGAGTAAAAGCCCAAGGAATTAAGCCGGGATCGTATTTGGGGATCAACGGATGATAGAATAACAAAGCAAAGAATTAAGTAGGCATTCTGCGCACTATCTAGTAAAATGCACATAACGTTTCTCTAAGAACTCCATTTGGGCCCCACAATATATGGTTGGAAAGCTAGCTCAAAGTCCTACAACTACAATGTTTTACGTTTTCCCAAATTTTAAATGGAACAGGGTGAAAAATGCGGTCAAAACCACGACCGCGGACCTGACGCGGACTGAAACAATAGCCTTGCAATGTACCACGCCCGGACCGTGTCCGCGACGTCCAGACTTGAAAAAATTATCCTTTTTTGCGTAGGAGAAGGTATAATTGTTTGGGCCCGACCCTACTTGGTATATATACATGGAAAATGGTATTTTAGGAGGTTGGGCACACTTTTGACATAATTTAGACCTAAGGAGGCAGGGGAGACCAATTTTTGACACATATTCGACCTAAGGAGGCAGAGACACAATAGGAGCAAGGCGGAGAATTCTTCTACGAGTTTTTCCTTCCTCTTCCTATTTTTTCATTGTTGGTTATGACTTTTAGTATTGTAGTTTTACATACTATTATGAATAGCTAATTTGTTATCTAAGGTTTTGATGGAACCTTTTGTAGGATACATTCTTGTTATGTTTTTATATAGTTGAGCTGTTGGATTTCTCTAGTTGTTCAACTATGTGTTTATTCTTGTTGATTGAATGTCCATCGATTGACTGTGCCTATTTATTATGTATTGCTTGAAAAAGGATACATATTTAGGTGGTTGTTGAACAACGTCACTCCTAACTTATGTGAGAAATCAATACAGCGGGTTTAAAGGCAGGTTTAGAAATAACAAAGCCTTGACATGGTTATAATGAGCGGTTAGATAAAGCCAACTAGCGTAGTTTGAGAGAATATATCTAGTAAATTATTGTAGTTGCTCGAGAGAGAATTACGGCACCTAAAGTGCTCACGATCAGTAGAGAATACATTGGCGAAATTGTAGGGAACATAGCTAGAAGGATTCCAACAATTGGGGAAATCATAACTCTAGACCTCCTTAATTTAGTCTCCAACCCTTTGTCTCGTTAGTTGTGTCACTCCCCGAACCTGGGCCTGGACGTGACACGACACTCGGTGCCTGACTGCATGTGATCGAGCGAACCAACTGTATGGCTGAATCAACATCTGCTATAGCTATGAGCTGGAGGTAAATATAAAACATGATAATCTGCTAATGAGTCTGCTAATATCTGACTGACTGGGTTATAGTCTACGAAGCCTCTAAAGAATACTGAAAATGCTAACTGTTTACCGGGACAAGGTCCCCGGTATACCTTATTAACTGAAATAATATAATGACTATAACAAAAGAGAAATAAGGCCCCGTAAGAGTGGGGCTCACCAATAACTGATACGAGATGTCCTAGCAAGCAGAATTGTCAACCTGAAAATCGTTATCTGCATCGTGAGATGCAGGCCCCAGGCAAAAAGGGACGTCAGTACATTTGAATTGCACTGGTATGTAGAAAGAATTAAAAATGCTAAAACTGAAACTGAACTGCTAGCTGATAAACTGATAATTGAACAAGGAAGCAAGGATATGAATACTCCCTCTTCTGAATGATGAACAACCTGTTTAACTGATAAACTACGGCCTCGGGCCCAATATATATATATATATATATGTATATATCTGTGTGTGTGTGTGTGTTGTGCACAAGCTACGACCTCAGGCCCAAGTATACGTATACATATCTACGGCCTCAGGCCCAAAAATGCATAAAGCATAAACTACGGCCTCAGGCCCAAATACAGGTGTTCAACATTCAAGAATTTAGAATCAGGAACTGAGAATCATACTGCAATACATGATACTGAAACAATGAACCATACTGAGTTACATGATACTAGAATAGTGAATAGGATTAGACTGAGATGAGTATTCATAATAAGTTGATTTGTCATAACTGAAACTCATAGAATATCGAATGATTATGAAACTATGCCATTTAGAGAATAGAAGTTCTACTACTATTCATGGAACCAAGGCATAATTACTTTCGGAGAAAACTAGTAATGGTCATGATAAATGGGACGTAGGGAGAATCGTAGACATTCCCAAACGTAAAGAGTTAGCCTTACATACCTCAATTTCACCCCTTAGTGATACTACAATGATCCACAATACTAAGAACCTTCAATCTACAATAGCAAACATCCAATGGAACCCAATATTAGTAACAATTCCATAACTTAAGCCATTTAGGCATATTATCAAACACCTTGTAGGTATAAATCTCTACATCTCATCGCCATATAATTAGTTTATCTAACTACCACCATTCATCAACAATTTATCCCACCATCATGATTAACCAATTTATAACTTCCAACATCACATGTATGACAATCCATCTACACCCAACCAACAAAATTCCATCAAATAATCACCTTCCAATCTCTACAATAATTATGTATTTATATTGAGAACTTATGGCTTCTAATCACCGCACCAAGAGTCCCAATACTTAATTCACACTCATATATCCATAATAAATTCATACATGTATGTCTAAGGGTGTTGATTACCTTTTGGAAGAAATCTTGCAAAATCCTCCTTTGAGTTGTTGAAGGAATTTCTTGAAGATCTATGTATTTTATGAGTAGATTTCATCAATACTAGTGTAAGAATGATGGAATTTCACACCAAGTTAATGGAGATTTCTTACCTTGAAGATGGTAGGAGTTGGTGCTCTTGAGAGGGTGAAGGAAGACCCCAAAGTTCGGCCAAGATAAATGGGTAAAAATGAACCCCGAGTTGAGTATATAGTGTTTCGTGCGCCACAGGTGGCGTTGGGCGCTGCCTGTCGCGCAGTTTTCAGTATCTCAAAAATTCCCGGCGCTACCCAGGACGCTGGCGACGGAAGGGACACGTAAACGGTCATAACTTTCTGTATGCACCTCCAAGTGATGAACGGTTTGATGCGTTGGAAACTAGATTCAAAGAGCTTTAGTTTGATAGGTTGTGCATAACACAAATCCTAATATACATGTAGATATGCTCGTCCAAAGTGAGGTCTTGTGAGTACTCATTTGGAATTTTTAGTCTATCATGTTATTTCCAACTTGGCTTAGACTTAGGCCTCTCCTTGGACCCCAAATCACTTATGATATGTCTCCTACACTTATTATCATAACCAATTGATAACCATCACATGAATACTCATTTAATACATCCACAATTGATTCAAATTTATGGGGTGTTACATTATCTCCCACTTGGGATCATTCGTCCTCGAATGATGGTCCTGGCTGCAACTACGGCTATCTATGGACATTAAACGAGTGCTATGGAGATATGAGAATACTAAATTATCATGCATACATATATATCAAACTGAACGAGCACGTGATCATTAAATACTAAGCTGAGTAAATACCGAAGGACATGGAGATTATAATATAAGACCTGAATGGAAAGGGTAATTACCTTCCACATTTTCCTTTTGCTCTTCAAAAAATGGGGATATCTGGACTTCATGTCCTCCTCGGTTTCCCATGTAGCCTCTTCAACCTTTTGATTCCTCCAAAGCACTTTTACTAAAGCAATTTCCTTAGTTCTGAGCTTGCGGATTTGACGATCAAGGATAGCCACTGGAATTTCTTCATAAGACATATCTTTAACCCCTATAATCTTTGTAGGAACCACAAGAGACAGGTCTCCCATGAATTTCTTCAACATGGACACATGAAACACTGGGTGTACAGCAGTTAGTTCTTGTGGCAATTATAACTCATAAGCCACATGTCCGATCCTTCACAGGATTCTATATGGACCAATATAGCAGGGACTAGGCTTCCCCTTCTTCCCAAACCTCATAACGCCTTTCATGGGTGATACCTTCAGAAATACCCAATCATCAACTTGGAACTCTAAGTCTCTATGCCGCATCCGAATAGGACTTTTGGCAACTTTGAGCCGTCTTTAAATGCCTTTGTATCAAGTTGACTTTCTCCATAGCCTGATAGACCAAATCAGGTCCTAACAACTCCGCTTCTTCGACTTCGAACCAACAAATTGGTGATCTACACCTTCGCCCATACAGAGCTTCGTACGGTGCCATCTTGATACTAGAGTGATAACCCAATTACCTTTAAAATCAATAACACACGCCCTCAACATATCCTCAAGAGTTTGAATGGTATGTTCCGCCTAGCTATCTGTCTGAGGATGAAAAGCGGTGCTGAGGTTCACCCTTGTGCCCAATCCATTCTGAAAGGATTTCCAAAAGTTTGTTGTGAACTGCACACCACGATCTAAGATAATGGACAAAGGAGTCCCATGCAATCGGACAATTTTTTTGATATACAACTTGGCATAATCCTCGGCCGAATCTGTAGTCTTCACTAGCAAGAAGTGAGCTGACTTGTTAAGTCAGTCTACAATCACCCAAATCGAATCATTCTTCCGGAACGAGCGAGGTAGACCTGTTATGAAGTCCATGTTTATCATCTCCCATTTCCGAATGGGAATTTCTATATTCTGAGTTAAACCGCCAGGCCTCTGGTGTTCGACTTTCACCTGCTGGCAATTTGAACACTTAGCCACGAAATCTGCTATATTCTTTTTCATATCGTTCCACCAATAAACCTCCTTAAGATCATGATACATCTTTGTGGAACCTGGGTGAATAGAATACCTGGAATTGTGGGCTTCTGACATTATCCGCTCTCTAAGCCCATCTACGTCTGGAACGCATAGTCTGCCTCTGTATCTCAAAGTACCATCATCTCCCCCTTGTTCAAAAGCCATAGTCTTGTGTTTGTGAATTCATTCCTTCAGCTGCAATAAGTAGGGATCACTGAACTGTTTTTCTTTTACTTCGGCTACTAAGGAGGATTCAGCCCTGTTCTGGAGAACAACGCCACCATCTTCGGAGTCCAAAAGTCGAACTCCTAGACTTGCTAAGTGGTGGACTTCCTTTATCATAGTTCGCTTGTCTGCCTCAACATGAGCTAAGCTTCCCATAGTACGCCGACTGAGAGCATTGGATACAACATTTGCTTTCCCCGGATGATAGAGGATATCAACATCATAATCTTTAAGTAATTCGAGCACCTTCTCTGACGTAGATTTAATTATCTTTGCTTGAAGATGTACTGGAGACTCTTGTGATCTGTAAAAATGTCCATATGTACCCATACAAATAATGGCGCCAGATCTTAAGCGCAAATACCACAGCTGCTAATTCAAGATCATGAGTCGGATAATTCTTCTCGTGAGCCTTGAGTTGTCTCGATACGTAGGCTATGACTTTACCGTGCTGCATTAATACACACCCAAGACCGACCCCTGAGGCATCACAATAAACAACGAACCCTTCGGTTCCTTCGGGTAGTGTCAGGACTGGAGCTGAAGTCCTCTTATTTAACTCCTCAAAACTTTTCTCGCACGCGTCCGACCATTGAAACTTGACTTTCTTCTGAGTTAATCTAATCAAAGGGGACGAGATAGAAGAAAATACCTCTACGAAACACCTATAATAGCCTGCTAGATCCAAGAAACTTCTTATATCGGATACTGAGGAGGTTCTAGGCCAATTCTTCACTACCTCTATTTTCTAAAAGTCCACCTTCACGCCTTCCCCTGAGATGACATGGCCCAAAAATGCTACTGATTTCAACCAGAATTCACACTTAGAAAATTTTGTATATAGCTTGTGATCCTGCAGTGTCTGCAACACAATTCTGAGATGTTCTGCATGGTCAATCTCGCTACGGGAATAAATCAAGATGTCATCAATAAACACGATAACGAACATATCAAAATAAGGCTTGAAGACCCTATTCATAAGGTCCATGAAAGCTGCTGGTGCATTCGTCAAACCGAGTGACATTACCAAAAATTCGAAATGCCCATATTGAGTCCTGAAAGCTGTTTTTGGCATATCAACTTCCTTAACCTTCAACTGATGGTATCCCGATCTGAGGTCAATCTTGGAATAACACTGGGCACACTGAAGTTGATCAAATAAATCATCTATTCTGGGAAGAGGGTACTTGTTCTTGATGGTGACTTTATTCAACTGACGGTAGTCAATGCACATACGCAAAGACCCATCCTTCTTTCGAACAAACAAGACTGGTGCGCCCCAAGGTGAGACACTTGGCCTTATAAACCCCTTATCCAGAAGATCTTTCAACTGGACTTTTAACTCTTTCAACTCTGCTGGAGCCATTCTATAAGGCGGAATAGATATCGGCTTAATGCCTGGAAGTAGATCAATTCCACAGTCAATCTCTCTATCGGGAGGGACTCCAGGGAGATCTTCGAGAAACACTTCTGGAAATTCATTTACAATTGGTACCAATTGGAGAGTGGCGATCTGAGCATCTGCATCCTTAACTCGAGAACCAGGTGATAGATATATCCCTTGGAGATCATCTTTCTGGCTTTAAGATAGGAAATAAACCTACCCCTAGGTGTTACTGCATCACCCTTCCATTCTAAGACTGGTTCACCGGGAAACTCAAAACTTACTGCTTTGGTTCTACAACCCACTGTGGCATAACAGGACTCTAACCAATCCATGCTCATGATCACATCAAAGTCTACCATCTCCAATTCTACTAAGTCTGCTGCAGTAAGACAATAATGCACTTTGACTGGACATCCCCTATAGATACACCTTGCTATAACTGATTCTCCAACTGGAGTGGACACTTCAAAGGGTTCACACAACTTTTCTGGTTCTATCCCAAATTTCTTAGCAATATATGGGGTTACATAAGATAGGGTGGATCCCGGATCTATAAGAGCATAGACATCAAAAGTGAATATTGTTAGCATACCCGTGACCACATCTCTACGAGCCTCTGTATCCTGACGGTCTGCCAGTGCATACAAGCAATTTCGTCCACCGCCTGCACTATTAGACTTTGCTGCACCGCGCCCTTGTTGGGCCTGGGAGTTATGAGGGGCTGCTGAGTTAGTGGACTGAGGTACATTGCCTCCATTGTTTTGCTTTGCTGATGGACAATCCCTCAAGAAGTGGCCCTGCTGACCGCACCCAAAGCAACCATTTGTGACCAAACGACACACCCTTGGATGGTTCTTACCACACGTGTTACAAGTAGGGTACTCAAGGCCTCTGTAGCCCACACTAGTCTATGACTGTGAGCCTGCTGCTCTGAAATTTTGGTTTTTCTTGTTAAACTTAGACCTCTGCACCGGTGCACTAGCTGAAGATGGAGCGGGTCCTGATTTTGATTTCCTGAAGAACTGGCGATTGCCTCCTGCTTGAGATCCCCCATGACTGAAATTTCCTGCAGACTTAGCTCTCTTGCTGAATTCCTTGTCCTTCTCTTTCTGTAGTCGATCTTCTTCTTTCAACCTGTCTTCATTCCCTTGAACAAAGGCAACCATCTTAGTGATGGTCATGTCATTATTCTGAGCAGTTATATTAGTATCAGCAAACACATCATCTGAAAGTCCCAACACAAACCGCCTAACTCTGGCCCTCATATCACGTACCATTTCCGGAGCATACTTGGTCAGAGAGACAAACTTGAGGTAGTACCCATTCACACTCATATCATTCTGTCTGAGTCTCTCAAACTCCAAAGCCTTAGCTTCCAAGACCTCAATGGGTAGAAAATGCTCAAGGAACGCATCTGCAAACTCCTTCCAAGTCGCAGGAGGCGCATCCTCCCCTCGGGACTCTTCCCATGTTTNTTCGACTTTCACCTGCTGGCAATTTGGACACTTAGCCACAAAATCTGCTATATTCTTTTTCATATCGTTCCACCAATAAACCTCCTTAAGATTATGATACATCTTTGTGGAACCTGGGTGAATAGAATACCTGGAATTGTGGGCTTCTGACATAATCCGCTCTCTGAGCCCATCTACGTTTGGAACGCATAGTCTGCCTCTGTATCTCAAAGTACCATCATCTCCCCCTTGTTCAAAAGCCATAGTCTTGTGTTTGTGAATTCCCTCCTTCAGCTGCAATAAGTAGGGATCACTGAACTGTTTTTCCTTCACTTCAGCTACTAAGGAGGATTCAGCCCTGTTCTGGGAACAACGCCACCATCTTCGGAGTCCAAAAGTCGAACTCCTAGAGTTGCTAAGCGGTGGACTTCCTTCATCATAATTCGCTTGTCTGCCTCAACATGAGCTAAGCTGCCCATAGAATGCCGACTGAGAGCATCAGCTACAACATTTGCTTTCCCCGAATGATAGAGGATATCAACATCATAATCTTTAAGTAATTCGTGCCACCTTCTCTGACGTAAATTTAATTCTCTTTGCTTGAAGATGTACTGGAGGCTCTTGTGATCTGTAAAAATATCAACATGTACCCCATACAAATAATGGCGCCAGATCTTAAGCGCAAACACCACAGCTGCTAGTTCAAGGTCATGAGTCGGATAATTCTTCTCATAAGTCTTGAGTTGTCTCGACGCATAGTCTATGACTTTCCGTGCTGCATTAATACACACCCAAGACCAACCCCTGAAGCATCACAATAAACCACGAACCCTTCGGTTCCTTCCGGTAGTGTCAGGACTGGAGCTGAAGTCAACCTTTTCTTTAACTCCTCAAAACTTTTCTCGCATGCGTCCGACCATTGAAACTTGACTTTCTTCTGAGTTAATCTAGTTAAAGGGGACGAGATAGAAGAAAATTCCTCTATAAAACGCCTGTAATAGCCTGCTAGACCCAAGAAACTTCTTATATCGGATACTGAGGTGGGTCTAGGTCGATTCTTCACCGCCTCTATTTCTGAGAGTCCACCTTCACGCCTTCCCCTAAGATGACATGGCCCAAAAACGCTACCGATTTCAACCAGAATTCACACTTAGAAAATTTTGCATATAGCTTATGATCCTGCAATGTCTGCAACACAATTCTGAGATGTTCGGCATGGTCAGTCTCGCTACGGGAATAAATCAAGATGTCATCAATAAACACGATAACAGACAAATCAAGATAAGGCTTGAAGACCCTATTCATCAGGTCCATGAAAGCTGTTGGTTCATTCGTTAAACCAAATGACATTACCAAAAATTCGAAATGCCCATATCGAGTCCTAAAAGCTGTTTTTGGAATATCAACTTCCTTATCCTTCAACTGATGGTATCCCGATCTGAGGTCAATCCTTGAATAACACTGGGCACCCTGAAGTTGATCAAATAAATCATCTATTCTGGGAAGAGGGTACTTGTTCTTGATGGTGACTTTATTCAACTGACGATAGTCAATGCACATACGCAAAGACCCATCCTTCTTTCGGACAAACAAGACCGGTGCGCCCCAAGGTGAGACACTTGGCCTTATAAATCCCTTATCTAGAAGATCTTTCAACTGGACTTTTAGCTCTTTCAGCTCTGCTGGAGCCATTCTGTAAGGCGGAATAGATATCAGCTTAGTGCCTGGAAGTAGATCAATTCCAAAGTCAATCTCTCTATCGGGAGGGATTCTAGGGAGATCTTCGGGAAACACTTCTGGAAACTCATTCGCAATACGTACCGACTGGAGAGTGGGGATCTGAGCATCTACATCCTTAACTCGAACCAGGTGATAGATATATCCCTTGGAGATCATCTTTCTGGCTTTGAGGTAGGAAATAAACCTACCCCTAGGTGTTACTGCATCACCCTTCCATTCTAAGACTGGTTCACCGGGAAATTCAAAACTTACTATTTTGGTTCTACAACCCACTTTGGCTCTAGAGAATAGAAGTCCTACTACTGATCAGGAACTAAGGCATAGTTCCTTTCTGAGGAGACTGTTAATGTAATGTGCGAAGGTTAGCCTTACATACCTTAACTTCATGCTCTTGAGCGTAATACAATGTTTGTCAACCTTTCAACTTCAATCTATAGCAATACAGTCAACACTTAAGCATTTTGTCAAACACTTGGTAAAAATAAAGCTTCATAGTCCTTATTAATGGTGTCTCTACACCCAACAACCCATTCTCTTGTTCCTAGATAAATTCTAAGGTCCTAAATGATTATACCAACATTATTCTTCATCACCCATAAGGCAAACAACACTCTTAACCAATAATCAACACTCAACACCCCAACCCTATAATCGTTCATGCTTTTCTATGAACCCCAACAACTCATGTCTCATGAACTAGGATTTATAATCATTAAACCAATGCTAGAATCAATTAGAGGGTGAAGACATTACCTTTTCGAAGTTCAAACCCTTGATTTTCGAGTTCTAGGCTTCCTTCTCTCAACAATGATGTCCCAATCGAATATTTAATGATATGGAGGGTTTACCCATGTTAATAAGATGTTGGAAAAGTGAAATTAACTTAGAATCACCATTAGAACTTACCTTGGGTGGTGGAAGGACCCTTAAGGAGTTAGGTCTTTGAGAGTTCCCCTTTCTAGAGCAAGTTTTTATGTTTTGGGGCTGTGGGGGACGAAATATAGCTTTAAAACGACCCCCCCTGCGCGAGTTCGCGCACCTGGAGGCTTGTTCGCGCGAGAGTTCGCGCTCAACGGCAGTAACACTTCCTCCCACGCGCGAGTTCGCACACCTGGAGGCTTGTTCGCGCGAGTTTTCACGCATACGTGTACTGTTCCGAAAAACGCACATAACTTTTTGCAAAGAGATCCGTTCAGGCTCCATAATATATCTTTGGAAAGCAATTTCAAAGGCCTACAACTTTCATGCTTTGCGTTTTCCCCAATTCCTTACAAATTTTCACTAAAACTTGATGGAAGATAGACCTTCTGCAACTTAGTCGATTTTTGTCAAATCTTATGCACCTCTCTTTCCATTTTGATTTTTGAAACAACTATTTTACCGACAATCATCCCGTTGGGACTTCACATGTTCAAAATATAACCTTACCACTCATTTACCACATTCACACCTAAGCCGAATTTACGGGGTGTTACATTATCTCCCCCTTGGGATCATTCGTCCTCGAATAATGGTCCTGGTTGCAACTATGACTATCTATGGACATTAAATGGGTGTGATGATGATATGCGAATATTGAAATGTCATGAATAACTGTGTATCCAACTGAATGAGCACGTGATCACTAAATACTAAGCTGAGTAAATACTGAAGAACATGGAGATTATAATATAAGAACTGAATGGAAAGGTCAATTACCTTCCACATTTTCCTTTTGCCCTTCAAAGAGATAGGGATATCTGGACTTCATGTCCTCCTCGGCTTCCCATGTAGCCTCTTCAATCTTTTGATTCCTCCAAAGCACTTTTACTGAAGCAATTTCCAATGTTCTGAGCTTGCGAATTTGACGATCAAGAATAGCTACTGGAATTTCTTCATAAGATCGGCTGTCTTTAACCCCTATAACCTCTGTAGGAACCATAAGTGACGGGTCTCCCACGAATTTCTTCATCATGGACACATGGAACACTGGGTGTACGGCAGCTAGTTCTTGTGGCAATTCCAACTCATAAGCCACCTGTCCGATCCTTCGCAGGATTCTATATGGACCAATATAGCGGGGACTAAGTTTCCCCTTCTTCCCAAATCTCATAACTTCTTTCATGGGCGATACTTTCAAAAACACCCAATCATCAACTTGGAACTCTAAGTCCCTACGCCGCACGTCCGAATAGGACTTTTGGCGACTTTGAGCCGTCTTCAAATGCCTTTGTATTAAGTTGACTTTCTGCATAGCCTAATAGACCAAATCGGGTCCTAACAACTCCGTTTCTCCGACATTGAACCAACCAATTGGTGATCTGCACCTTCGCCCATACAAAGCTTCGTACGGTGCCATCTTGATACTGGAGTGATAGCTGTTATTGTAAGCAAACTCAATGAGAGGTAGATGATCGTCCCAATTACCTTTAAAATCAATAACACACGCCCTCAACATATCCTCCAGAGTCTGAATGGTGCGTTCCGCCTGTCCATCTGTCTGAGGGTGAAAAGCGGTGCTGAGGTTCACCCTTATGCCCAATCCCTTCTGAAAGGATTTCCAAAAGTTTGCCGTGAACTGCGCACCACGATCTGAGATAACGGAAAAGGGAGTCCCATGGAATTGGACAATTTCTTTGACATACAACTTGGCATAATCCTCGGCCGAATCTATAGCCTTTACTGGCAAGAAGTGAGCTGACTTGGTAAGTCGATCTACAATTACCCAAATCGAATCATGCTTCCGGAACGAGCGAGGTAGACCGGTTATGAAGTCCATGTTTATCATCTCCCATTTCCAAATGGGAATTTCTATATTCTGAGTTAAACCGCCAGGCCTCTGGTGTTCGACATTCACCTGCTGGAAATTTGGACACTTAGCCACGAAATCTGCTATATTCTTTTTCATATCATTCCACCAATAAACCTCCTTAAGATCGTGATACATCTTTGTGGAACCGGGGTGAATAGAATACCTAGAATTGTGGGCTTCCGACATAATCCTCTCTCTGAGCCCCATATACGTTTGGAACACATAGTCTGCCTCTGTATCTCAAGGTACCATCATCTCCCCCTTGTTCAAAAGCCATAGTCTTGTGCTTGTGAATTCCCTCCTTCAGCTGCAATAAGTAGGGATCAATGAACTGTTTTTCCTTCACTTCAGCTACTAAGGAGGATTCAGCCCTGTTCTGGAGAACAACGCCACCATCTTCGGAGTCCAAAAGTCGAACTCCTAGACTTTCTAAGCGCTGGACTTCCATCACCATAGCTTGCTTGTCTGCCTCAACATGAGCTAAGCTGCCCATAGAACGCCGACTGAGAGCATCGGCTACAACATTCGCTTTTCTTGGATGATAGAGGATATCAACATCATAATCTTTAAGTAATTCGAGCCACCTTCTCTGACGTAGATTTAATTCTCTTTGCTTGAAGTACTGGAGGCTCTTGTGATCTGTAAAAATGTCAACATGTACCCCATACAAATAATGGCGCCAGATCTTAAGCGCAAACACCACAGCTGCTAATTCAAGATCATGAGTCGGATAATTCTTCTCATAAGCCTTGAGTTGTCTCGACGCGTAGGCTATGACTTTACCGTGCTGCATTAATACACACCCAAGACCAACCCCTGAAGCATCACAATAAACAATGAACCCCTTGGTTCCTTCCGGTAGTGTCAGGACTGGAGCTGAAGTCAACCCCTTCTTTAGCTCCTCAAAACTTTACTCGCATGCGTCCGACCATTGAAACTTGACTTTCTTCTGAGTTAATCTAGTTAAAGGGGACGAGATAGAAGAAAATCCCTCTACGAAACGCCTGTAATAGCCTGCTAGACCCAAGAAACTTCTTATATCGGGTACTGAGGTGGGTCTAGGCCAATTCTTCACTGCCTCTATTTTCTGAGAGTCCACCTTCACGCCTTCCCCTGAGATGACATGGCCCAAAAACGCTGCTGATTTCAACCAGAATTCACAGTTAGAAAATTTTGCATATAGCCTGTGACCCTGCAGTATCTGCAACACAATTCTGAGATGTTCGGCATGGTCAGTCTCACTACGGGAATAAATCAAGATGTCATCAATAAACACGATAACAAACAAATCAAGATAAGGCTTGCAGACCCTATTCATCAGGTCCATGAAAGCTGCTGGTGCATTCGTTAAACCAAATGACATTACCAAAAATTCGAAATGCCCATTTCGAGTCCTAAAAGCTGTTTTTGGAATATCAACTTCCTTATCCTTCAACTGATGGTATCCCGATCTGAGGTCAATCCTTGAATAACACTGGGCACCCTGAAGTTGATCAAATAAATCATCTATTCTGGGAAGAGGGTACTTGTTCTTGATGGTGACTTTATTCAACTGACGATAGTCAATGCATATACGCAAAGACCCATCCTTCTTTCGGACAAACAAGACCGGTGCGCCCCAAGGTGAGACACTTGGCCTTATAAATCCCTTATCTAGAAGATCTTTCAACTGGACTTTTAGGTCTTTCAGCTCTGCTGGAGCCATTCTGTAAGGCGGCTTACTATTTTGGTTCTAACCCACTTTGGCATAACAATAACATGACTCTAACCAATCCATGCCCATGACCACATCGAAGTCTAACATCTCCAATTCTACTAAGTCTGCTATAGTAAGACGAAGTCGCACTTTAACTGGACATCCCCTATAGATACACCTTGATATAACTGATTCTCCAACTGGAGTGGACACTTCAAAGGGTTCGCACAACTTATCTGGTTCTACCCCAAATTTCTTTGCAATATATGGGGTTACATAAGATAGGGTGGATCCCGAATCTATAAGAGTATAGACATCAAAAGTGAATATTGTTCGCATACCTGTGACAACATCTCCACAAGCCTCTGTATCCTGACGTTCTGCCAGTGCATACAAGCGGTTTCGTCCAACGACTGCATTATTAGACTTTGCTGCGCTGCGCCCTTGCTGAGCTTGAGAGTTTTGATGGGCTGCTGAATTAGTGGACTAAGCTACATTGCCTCCATTGTTCTGCTTTGCCGATGGACAATCCTTCAAGAAGTGGCCCTGCTGATCGCACCTAAAGCAACCATTTGTGCCCAAAAGACACAACCCTGGGTGCCTCTTACCACACATGTTGCAAATAGGGTGACCTGGGACTCTGTAGCCCACACTAGCCTGTGACTGTGAGTCTGCTGTTCTGAAATTCTGGTTTTTCTTGTTAAACTTTGACCTCTGAACCGGTGCACTAGCTGAAGATGGAGCGGGTCCTGATTTTGATTTCCTGAAGAACTGGCGATTGCCTCCTGCTTGAGATCCCCCATGGCTGAAATTTCCTGCAGACTTAGCTCTCTTGCTGAATTCTCCCTCCTTCTCTCTCCGTAGCCGCTCTTCTTCCTTCAACCTGTTTTCGTTCCCTTGAACAAAGGCAACCGTCTTAGTGATGGTCATGTCATTATTCTGAGCAGCTATATTAGCATCAGCAAATAAATCATCTAAAAGCCCCAACACAAACCGCCTAACTCTGGCCCTCGTATCACGTACCATTTCCGAAGCATACATGGCCAGAGAGACGAACTTGAGGTAGTACTCATTCACACTCATATCATTCTGTCTGAGTCTCTCAAACTCCAAAGCCTTAGTTTCCAAAACCTCAATGGGTAGAAAGTGCTCGAGGAACACATCTGCAAACTCCTTCCAAGTCGCAGGATCCGCATCCTCCCCTCGGGACTTCCCATGTTTCATACCAAGTGTTGGCAACATCCTTCAGCTGGTACGCAGCAAGCTCTGCTGCCTCAGTGTCTGTAGCATGCATCACTCGAAATATCTTCTGAACCTCATCAATGAAGTTCTGCGGATCCTCATCCTTTTTGGAGCCTGTGAAGACGGGAGGTTTCATGTTGAGGAATTCCCTAGACCTGGAACTACCCGTCTCATGAACACCACCGGTCCCCTGCCTTTGAGCCTGGGTAGCAACAATCTGGGTGAGCAACTAGATAGCTCCCCTGACATCCATGTCTGAAGCACTGGGCACTGAACCCGGTGCAACCTCCCGGGCCGGAGTGTCCTCCTACTGAGCAACATTAGTTGTGGCCCCCTGGCTAGTAGCTGAGGCCCTCCTGGTGTACTTTCTTTTTTTCAGGCATTTTTCTGAAATACGCAATTCGCACGGGTTAGAAAGATTCCTGAAAGCATAGCTCTAACTGCACGATCTAGAGTATGAAAGAAATGGAACAATCCTAGATGTCTTGGTGGTCAACTGTTTACATGTTTGGCACGCACACACACATAAAAGAGACCCCACTGGACACGGCTTCATAGACTCCCTAGGACTCTTGAACCTAGGGCTCTGATACCAAGCTTTGTCACGCCCCGAACTATGGCCTGGGCGTAACACGACACTCGGTGCCTGACTGCGTGTGACCGGGCGAACCAACTGTATGGCTGGATCAACATGTGGTATAACTATGAGCTAGAGGTAAATTTAAATCATGATAGTCTGCTAAAAAGTCTGACTGAAATATCATAGATGCGGAAAAATACTGGAAGGTCTGCAAGTATAAACAAGTAGCCAACAAGGCTAACACATGAAAGCCTGCTAATATCTGATTGACTGGGTTATAGTCTACGAAGCCTCTAAAGAATACTGAAGACGCCAATTGTTTACCGGGACAAGGTCCCCGGTATACATTATTAACTGAAATACTATAATGACTAAAACAAAAGAGAGATAGGGCCCCGAGAGACTGGGGCTCACCAATAGCTGATACGAGATGTCCTAGCAAGCTGAATCGTCGACCTGTAAATCGTTACCTGCATCGCGAGATACAGGCCCTGGGCAAAAAGGGGCGTCAGTACATTTGAATTGTACTGGTACGTAAAATAGCTAAACAAAAGAACTGTAAATACTGAAACTGAAATTGAACTGCTAGCTGATAACTGCGGCCCCAGGCCCAAAGATGCATAAAGCATAAACTGCGGCCTTAGGCCCAAATATAGGTGTTCAACATTCAAGAATATAAAATCAGGAACTGAGAATCATATTACAATACATGATACTGAAATAATGAGCCATATTGGGTTACATGATACTGGAATAGTGAATAGGATTAGACTGAGATGAGTGTTCATAACAAGTTGATTTGTCATAACTGAAACTCATGGAATATCGAATGATTATGAGACTATGCCATCTAGAGAATAGAAGTCCTGCTACTGATCAGGGAACTAAGGCATAGTTCCTTTCTGAGGAGACTGGTAATGATCATAATGAATGGGACGTAGGGAGAATCATAGACATTCCCAAACGTGAAGAGTTAGCCTTACATATCTTAACTTCCTGCTCTTGAGCGTAATACAACGTTTGTCAATCCTTTCAACTTCAATCTATAGCAATACAAGTCACAGGGATTCCACATTAGCTATAATGCTCATGTTTTGGTCGCTTACGCATTTTGTCAAATACTTGGTAAAAATAAAGCTTCATAGTCCTTATTAATGGTGTCTCTACACCCACCAACCCATTCTCTTCTTCCTAGATAAATTCTAAGGTCTCAAATGAATACACCAACATTATTCTTCATCACCCATAAGGCAAACAACATTCTTAACCAATAATCAACACTCAACACCCCAACCCTATAATCGTTCATGCTTTTCTATGAACCCCAACAACTCATGTCTCATGAACTAGGATTTATAATCATTAAACCAATGCTAGAATCAATTAGAGGGTGAAGACATTACCATTTCGAAGTTCAAACCCTTGATTTTCGAGTTCTAGGCTTCCTTCTCACAACAATGATGTCCCAATCGAATATCTAATGATATGGAGGGTTTACCCATGTTAATAAGATATTGGAAAAGTGAAATTAACTTAGAATCACCATTACAACTTACCTTGGGTGGTGGAAGGACCCTTAAGGAGTTAGGTTTTTGAGAGTTCCCCTTTCTAGAGCAAGTTTTTATGTTTTGGGGCTGTGGGGGACGAAATATAGCTTTAAAACGACCCCCCACGCACGAGTTCGCACACCTGGAGGCTTATTCGCGCGAGATTTCGCGCTCAACGGCAGTAACACTGCCTCCTACGCGCGAGTTCGCGCACCTGGAGGCTTGTTCGCGCGAGTGTTCGCGCATACGCGTACTGTTCCGAAAAACACACATAACATTTTGCACAGAGATCCGTTCGGGCTCCATAATATATCATTGGAAAGCTATTCCAAAGGCCAACAACTCTCATGCTTTGAGTTTTCCCCAATTACTTACACATTTTCACTAAAACTTGATGGAAGACAGAACTTCTGCAACTTAGTCGATTTTTGTCAAATCTTATGCACCTCTCTTTCCATTTTGATTTTTGGAACAACTATTTTACCCACAATCATACCGTTGGGACTTCACGTGTTCAAAATATAACCTTACCACTCATTTACCACATTCACACCTAAGCCGAATTTACGGGGTGTTACAGTTATGGCTAGACAAGAGGATATAGACAAATCAGCAGATCGTGCAAAATAAATATAGTGAAACCCAACATAGTGAATTCAGTCTCGCAGATATGAAATTGTAATCCTTGAGAAATATTCAGATAGGAGTTGAGGTAGTTAAAGGCACCGTATGAGTGTTACGAAAATAAAAGAGAGTGCCACCGGAAGACAGTCAAAATTTTAGTTCAGACGCAACCCTACGAGCACAAGGGCGTGGCGGTAAGTAACTAAGGATAATTATAGGCGAGGAAGAACATCAAAAACGTTGTTGGGTATACGATGTAATAAGCTCGCAACTTTACAAGAGTCAGAGAGTCTTCCCTAAGTACTACAACAAAAGACTAGCTGAGGAAATAGGGAAGAAGGCTTCAACATAAGCATAGTAACTTGATGAAAAAATGGTCTTGTAACAACAGTCTCACTAAAACATTGGATGCACTCCATAAGAAAGTGTATCATGGCTAATGAACGGGAAGTAAAAAAACAAAAGTGATATTTGAGATCATATGAGTTAGAGGGAATTACAGTATTCGTGGGCACTAAGATAAGCCAAGTATCCATGCAGCAAGTGGCAGAACGACCAGAAAAAATAATTTTTTATGTTTAAAGACAACTACGAAGGCATGAAAGGAAATCTATGGTGCGAGCAAGTTAAAGGAAGGTTGCGAGTTGTATAAATTGATATTTTGTAGGTCGCAATCTTATGTATGGTAGATTGATAAGGATTTTGGTAAATAGGAGTAAGGATAAGCAAAGGTGGGTGAGAAGGTGAAAAGAATAGGTAAGACCTCGAGATTAATCCCATCAAAACAAGAGAGATGATGGTTTCCGTAAGTTATAGAAAGCTCATTATATCTTAAATTAGCTCAGAAGAGTCTAAGACTAGGAGCATTTGAAAGAGATGGAATGATGCACTGGTAGTAGAATAAGGGTGTAACTGTGATAGATAAGAGGATGATATTTAGGCCTTTGATTGAGTAATGATTTAAAGAAAAGGTATTTCATGAATTGCAAGGGATTAGAATACCCCCATAAGATGAATCACATTAGATGCTATGAAGTATAGTATCGTCCCTAGGTGGATCGGGCAAATCGCTTTAGATGTTCCCCAATGAGACGTGAGCCCTAGTGACAATGTATTACATAATAGGTTTCAAGTTACCAGTGGTAGATTATAGATCAACATTAAGGTGAATCAACAACAATAGATGGATAAAAGTACCAAGGTATGAGAGGAGATAAGGATTTCATTCTTTTGATGAACAGTAATAAGAAAGCAATAAAGGACTTATATTTATACATATGGGATAAGCAGTGAGAGAGTAACCTGGAGTTGGGTAGCAGACCTCGGTAATACTAAACTGAAGTAAGAGTTATGGTATAGTATGACCTACCTAGATGTAGTAAATCCATAAGTATAGATAACCGAGGCTATAAAACAAGATATAGCAATAGTTGTAAGTTCGACAAAGTACCGAGCGAAGAACTTCAGTGCACCTATAGATGCCCAAAGGAATAGCTTATCATACTTCTGTATATATTCACAAAGTGAGGCCTAAAGATTGGCTAATAGCTGGAGGAAAAAGGATAGAAGAGTTGCATAGGCGCACTTACAAGGTCAGAGTCGTACAGGCTGTATGATAGAAGGTAGCAACAGTTACGAGATTGGAAGAATTCTGACCACAAGTCGTGGTGTGAGAAAGAGGCCTAAAGGGTGGAACGCCCTGGACTTTGAATTTATTCACAGAACAGTTGCCTAGATTGAAAGGACAATATTAAAGTATTCATAAAAGCTATATGTTATGAGACTGAGAGACATATCAGTCAACATTTGAGGACGAATGTTCCAAAGGGGGGAATGTTGTTACACCCAATATTTTTGTACGTAAAAGTGTATCATAAGAAAACTAATGTAAGACCAAATATGAGATCATCTTTAAAAGTATATAAAGTAAGTTATCATGTTAACTCAGAGGTTACAAATATTGAAGATCATGAACAATAAGTACAAAGAGGATTGGAAGGTTCAGAAGCTATAGGAATTGAAGAAAATAATGGTTTGTCGAAAGTCGGCATGTTCGGAATGTTGTAACCCCTACCTTTGGGGTGAGACTGGGGTTCTTAACATGATAAGAGGGCTATGTTATGATTTATTTTAGTTTTATGATAGTCATGTGTTAAGTTTTGTATTCAAGCGAGTTGTGGAACAAAACTCGATGAAAGTCATCACAATTACGTTTATAAGTTTTACTATTTTGGTCAAATGTAACTGCGATTTTCTTCCAATATACTTAGAGTTACGGAGTGTTCCACCCATCAAATTGAATATCTATGAATCTATTTGTAACACATTAAATATTTTATCAATACGACATTGGAGTAGAGAGATATATGTGTTTTTGAGAGACTGCACAGACTGCTAGGTGACAAGTAGGTATGTCACCTACTTGCTGAAATGTGAGGATTAAATATGTCCAAAACGGGGCTATTTTGGGTCGCCCAAAGATCCCATTTAAGGGCTTATCTCTTGCAATACAACACTCATTTTGTATAAAAATAACAAGATAAAGCCCTGCAAAAATCCTCCCAGAAAGTGCACACAAACCCTAATTGATTTTCTCTCTTTTACAAGTTCTAGTTGGAAAAAAACCTAGGGTTTGAAGGACCACGGTAGGAGCTGAGATATTCAACAAATAAGGTGAGTATACTGCTCTCTTTCATCCATTTTTACTACTGGATATGTCTGGGAAGTCGTTCTATAATTGTAAGAACTCATGGGACGGTGATCGGAAGTCGTGAGTCGAATTATTCAAATTGTTGTGGACTGTTTTGTGGGCTATTTTGTGTTGTTGTTGGATTGCGTGTTTTGCTACTGTGTTAGGGAGTTTTGGAGGAGAAAGTTTGTGGAGAAACACCACATAAATGTTGGGTGGTGGGCTGGTCGTTTATCATAACATTTTTGTGTTATTTGACACTACTACGGTGGTCATTTTGTGTATGAAGAGATTGGGGTGTGTTGGACTATTTTGTTGTATTTTGTGATGTATATAAGGTTGGAAAATAATATATATATGTTGTTATTGTTTTGTTCTTGTGTTGTTGGTGTTATCTCGAATTGGGAGGAAGTAAGGATTAAGGGCAGATGTTGCCCGTTTTAATACAAAATAAGCTTGTCGTTCGTTGTACGATAGTTGTACCTTTCGGAACTTAGCGATAGTATTATTATCTATGTGTTAGATTATGGTGCGAAGAGGTGAGTTCAACGTAGTTATTGGAAAGATTGTGATCAGGTATGTCAAGGCTAAATCTTTCCTTCATCTTGGCATGATCTCCTAATTACATGTGTTTGATAACGAGACATAAAAAGAAGTTCGTACTCCTGAATTTATGCATGTTATCTTAGTCTCATAAGTTACAGTATTCTCCTTTATTGGGACTTTATATTCTGTTTAATATTGTCTTCTTTCAACATAGAGAGTAGAGAGTATGTATATATATATATATATATATATATATATATATATATATATATATATATACACACACACACATTATTACAGTATTTTCACCACTGTCGAGCTATATTCGGTGGGCAGGCCCCTATTGGGCAAACTCTAATCAGATGGTAAGTTATATACTGAGCCTAATATGGCCGGGCGCCTATGAGCGAGCCCAAAATAGCCAAGATACAGAGCCTAGTATGGTCGAACGCCTATGAGCGAGCCTACTACGGCAGAGCAGTTACACGTTTCGAGCTTTATAGGTCCGGACATCTATTTTACTTACTATATTAAGAGAGTTGATTCAGCATCAGCAGGTATCTCCATATCATCATTGAATCCCAGTTACTTTTAGTTATTATATTATCAGTTTAGTTTCAGCTTTCAGTTATTCTATTGCCTTACATACTCAATACATTATTTCATACTGACGTCCTATTCCTAAGGATGCTGCATTTCATGCATACAGGTTCGGATAGAAAGACTGGTAGACCTCCTCCGTAGGTGATGTCCGTGATCAGCTTGATCGGTAAGCTCCACGTACTTTGGAGTTGCCGGATCTAGGATTTTTAGTACATATTGTGTATATATGTATATATATTATGGGTAGGACGGGGCCCTGTCCCGACCACAGTACATCCATTAGTAAAGACATGTAGACATATCATGTCAGTCATTGCAGTATGTTAGGCTTGTAGGCCTTGTATGTATATTTTTGTTGGTTTGCCAGTTGTAGTAGTTATAACGTCCTTGTCGGCCTAGCTTTATATTGATGTTCAGTCAGATCAAGTTCCCGTTTAGTTTTTTATTTTGTTGCACAAATTGTCTTGCAATGTGGCCCTATGGCTAAGGTATGACATTGTATGTTCAAAGTCCCTTAGTCTCAGGTTGTTACCCCAAGTTAAGTGAGGCACTAGGTGCCGGTACCGCCCTCCAAGTTCGGGGTGTGACAAATGATGTTACACCCTATGTTTTCGTACTTAAAAGTACATCGTAAATCAATTGATGTAAGCTCATAAATGAGATTAACCTTGAAAGTACATAAAGTAATTTAATTATGTTACCTTGGAAGCTACAAATCTTTAAGATCATGGATAACAAGTACCAAGAGGGTTGGAAGGCTTAGAAGCTAAACAAATTGAAGTAAATAAGTTTCGTCGAAAGTTGACAAGTTGGGAATATTATAACATATACTTTTGGGGTGAGACTAGGGTGTTTAACATGATAAGGAGGTTATTTTATGAGTTATTTTAGTTGTATGATTGTCGTTTATTAAGTTTTGAAGTCAAGCGAGTTATGGAACAAAAGTTGGCAAAGGTCATCACGAGTTACATTCATAAATGTGCTGAACATTTGGTCCAATGTATCTGAGCTTTTTCTCCCAGTATACTTGGAGTTACGGGATGATTCACCTACCAAATTGACGATCTACAATTCTAGTTTCTAACACATTATACCGTTTGTCAATACGACATGGGAGTAAAGAGATATTCTCATTTTTGCGAGACCACGCAAGCAGCTCCAAATGGGACCCACTTAGGTGGTGGACGACCCTTGAACATTTTAAAGGGGTTGGACGGCTCATTTCTGGTCATTTTAGACCAAGGATAGTTCCCAAACTCTCTCAACACCTCTCTAACAGTTCTCCAAGGTTTAAAGTCGAATCCAAGGTGGTTTTACCTAAACCTAACCTCAAATGTTAGCCTATGTGAAGAAGAAAGTCTATAAGGTGTTGTGATGTCATTAAGGGTGCTTGTAAGCTAAGGAAATCTTTGGTTCGAGTTTGTTCTGATTATTTTATATATATATATATATATATATATATATATATATATATATATATATATAACACCCTATTGCTTGTTCTTAAGCTTATCTATATGTTGGTTAAGTTATTTCGATGAAGAATTACAAGATAGCATTTGAAATGGCATAAGAAGTTGTTGTCTCTTATTGAACTATATTGGAGTTGTATACATGAATTCATATGGATGGAAATTGTGGGGAATAGCATGGTCATAATTTTGTTATTATTGTTATGCTTGTCAAGATGTTGAGTATGTTGATGATGTTGTAATTAGGAGAAAAAGCGACCACACAATACCTAGAAGTTGTTCATGTCGTTGTTATATCTCGTGAGGTTGTTTGATGTTAGTTTTATGATGGATATAAGGTTGGAATGTCATGTAAATAAATATGTTTATATGATGGACCTGTTGATGGTGTTGTAATAACTGGGGAGATGGGAAAGAGTTGGGTTTGGTTCCAGTCCAAGCTTGTCGTTCGTCGTGTTAAATAGTAGTTTCATTTGTGATGTTTGTGCACTTGCTGTTGTATACATTGATTAATGTTGTTGGGTTGTTGGGTGTATTCTGGTGCTGAAGGTCTATAGTTTAAGTTTGTATGTGTTCATTTAGTTTTTATGGACTTGGAGAAAGCAAGAAAAATAGGGGAGATGTTGTCCGTTTTAACATAAAATAAGCTTGTCGTTCGTTGTACGATAGTTGCATCATTCGTAACTTAAAGATAGTATTATTATCGTTGTTGTAGATTAAAGTGCAATGAAACGAGTTCAATGTGGTAATTGGACAGACTGTGATAAAGGTATGTTAAGGCTATTCCATCTTTCCTTTTGGCAAGATCCATATGATACAAACGAAACGAGAAAACGCGCAACTTACACAAATGACTATATTCATAGAAGTACTAGGGGTGCCTGTGTTCTTGATTCCCCATGTGTCTGAGTATTATATCATTTATTCATGGGTCTCAGAAAATAAGTAAGTTGATAAAGTTTATTTCGTGATATTAACCAAAGGTATATTGATCTTATGACATTCCGAGAGATCTTATTGACTTATTTCATTATGCATTGCATTTGTTTATACATGTACATTGACTCATGACTAGATGGAGTTATATACGCGTATATTATATGCATATGGGGGTATGTGGAAAGGTTACGATGTTATATACGCACCACCACCCGATCAACTGGCATACGTTGATGATTTCGCCCACTGAGGCCGAGATGATATGATGGGATGCCCTCAGAGGCTTGATGATGCTATGTATGTATATACCTATGCATGATATGACATTTATATACATATAAATTCTCTATTATTTTTGCGCATCATACTTAAATTGATATGGCTAAACCAATTATGCCAATTGAATAAATTATCAATATTGATAAACATCAGGTTTACACCATGACGTGTGCAATTATCAATAAACTCCAAGCTTGTTATGATATGGGTTTTGTAACAACCCGGCCGGTCATTTTTGGAATTTACGCCCTGATCCCCTATTAACTGCTTTCCCCAAGTTTATTTCTGCTATTTTTGACTTGCCGGGATATTCGGTTTTGAGTTCCGGAGAGTTTTGGGACACTTAGTCCCTAAATGAGAGCTTAAGTGTTGGAAAGTTGCCCGTAGTCGGAACAGTGTGAAAGCGGCCTCGGAACAGAAATTCGATGGTTCTGTTAGCTTCGTTAGGAGATTTCGGGGTTGGGAGCGTGTTCGGAATGTGTTTTGGAGGTCCGTAGCTAATTTAGGCTTGAAATGCCGAAAGTTCGAATTTTGAAGTTTCCGGTTCGATAGTGAGATTTTGATCCGAGGGTCGGAATGGAATTTCGAGAGTTTCTGCAGCTTCGTTATGTTATTTAGGACGTGTGTGCAAAATTTTAGGTCATTCGGAAGTGGTTTGGTTAGATTTTTGATCGAAAGCGTATTTTGAGGAAAATTTGGAGTTCTTAGGATTAAATCCTTGATTAATTCGAGGTTCCAATGTTGTTTTAGATGGTTTAAAGATTGGTACAAGTTTGAATGACGTATTAGGTGTTGCTGGTACTTTTGGTTGAGGTCCCGGGGGCCTCGGGATGATTTCGGATTGTTGACGGGGAGGTTGAGGAAGTGTTGCAGTAGCTGTAGTATTACTGCTTCTGGTATTTTCGCATCTGCGGCTTGGGATCCGCAGATGCGGCGCCGCAGAAGCGGCTAAAGAACCGCATAAGCGGCTTGGGGTCATTCCTTCAGAAACCGCAGATGCGGTAGGAGGCCCGCAGAAGTGGATTTTGGTTGGTTCTTCAGGTTCCGCAGATGTGGTGGATCTTCCGTAGAAGCGTAACCGCATCTGCGAGTGGAGGACCGCAGATGCGGAAGCTTGGCCATTTAATGAAAATTGCAGGTGCGACTATTTGTCCGCAGAAGCGGGACCGCAGATGCGGTCCCAGGGCCAGAAATGCGGAAGTAGCTGGGCAGATCACATAAATAGTTGCCTTTGCGAAAATTGGCTATTCTTCCATCATTTTCATCCGGGTTTGGAGCTATTGAGAGGGGTTTTTGAGGAAATGAAAGGAGAATCACTTGGAGATAATGTCCTTGACTTCATAACTCGTTTTTATGTGATTAAAGGCCTAATTAATGGTGAGAAATTTGGGAAAAGGGGGTAACTAGGGCTTGAGTTTAAGAGACCTATAATTGGGGATTTGAGGGGTCATTTGGACTCTGATTTCAGTGTTCTTGTTATGTATAGACTCGTGAGAGTACGAGGTTTCTGAAAATATAAATTTCACCCGATTCCGAGACGTTGGCCTGAGGGGCATTTTGGTCATTTTACATAATTTCGCGTATTAGCTTTGAATTAAATTGTAGAATCAGTTGCTTGAGATGTTATTTATGATATGTAATTGAATTGAATAGATTTGGGCCATTTGGAGTCGGATACTCGTGGCAAAAGCGTGGTTTCTAGTTGATTTCGAGCCGGTTCGAGGTAAGTGGCTTGTCTAACCTCGTGCGTGAGGTGACGAGCGCGCACTTGTGCTAATTGTTGGAAATTCGTTTTTTTTCTTTTAAAATAGCCTTGAATTGTGTTCCTCCTTTCTTTGATTATACTGTTTGATATTTAAACCCGCTGTAGCTTAGAGAAGGATGTCTAATTGACTAAATTGCTTTATCTGTCTTAACTGCCTAAATTGTACTACGTGAACCATGCTAGGCTAGGATTACCTGCTTCACTTGATATGAAATTGATAGAATTGAGTACTGTTGTTGCTGTGTATTTTACTTTGGGATTACGGAACGGTATTCCGGGAGATCCCCCTGCACTTTATTTTGGGACTACGGGACGGTATCCCGGGAGTTCCCCTGTATGCTACTTTGGGACTACGGAATTTCATTCCGGGAGATCCCCCTGCACTTTATTTTGAGTTGGACTATGGGACTGCACCCGGGATATCCACTGGACATGATATTTATATTTGGGGACTACAGGACGGTATCCTGGGAGATCCCCGGTTGTTATCTCGGAGTTGAGTTATGTTCTTTTACTGTGTTTTACTTGCCTTTGTAATAGTTGTTGCTGTCCTTTATAACTTGTCTTATTTAATTACACTGTCATTTCACACTGTTAAACCTGTATCTTATTTAACCTCAGTAGGGGCCTGACCTTCCTCATCACTACCCAACCGAGGTTAGGCTTGGCACTTACTGAGTACCATTGTGGTGTACTCATGCCCTTTCTGCGCATGTTTTTCATGTGCAGATCCAGGTACTTCTGCACAGGCTTACCATCCTTGAGGCAGGGAGAGCTTTTGGAGACTTCGAGGTACATCTGTCGCGTCCGCAGATCGAAGAGTCTCCATCTTTATTCTATCTTGTAGTATTAGCCCTTCTATCATACTATTGATGTAGACATTCCGGAGTTAGAGCATTTTTACTATATTTCTCTCAGCTTGTGTTCCCGTGAGTTTTCGGGTTTTGGGATAGTATTGTAGAAGTTTGAGATATTGTGCTGTATGTGCCGAGTGGCATTTTACATTTCATTTCCATTTTGTTAATCTTGGTTTTAAGTTATAATTTCTGTAAGGTTTCGATTATTTTTCCGCACTTGTTAGGCTTACCTAGTCGTAGGGACTAGGTTCCATCACGACAGTTCACAGAAGGCGAACTGGGGTCGTGACAGGTTTTTATAGCAATAAACATCTACTTTAGTTTGGTATTGTTTTATTTATGTAGTACAAACTGGAGAATAAAGCGGGTAGCTTTTCACAAACATATTATCCCGCTACAAGTTGTAGTAATAGAAGATATTAAATCTTTCCTTTATTTGTAGTCTCAGTATGACCAACCACTTTCCCGAATACTTTAGAAATGCAATTAAGTTTCTTTGAGACTTACTACAACACAATATTGATAATCAATTTTTCCTCCAAAATAATAATAATTGGCTCTTCTAGAGCTCTCTATTGATTTGGTACTACCACATATTCATCAACATCCATATGGTGAATATCTCTTTTAAAGAGAGTTATACCATTATGGTTATGGTCAAAATTATATGCAAGATATATTTCTTGCATTAATGTTATTCTTTAATAATCACATTACCAAAATATTTTGGCGTGCAATAGGTACGTGACCAATGACCATTCATGCCATAATAATAATATTATTTTCTTATATCATCTCAAACCTCCTTCTAGAGGTGAGTGTGGTATATTCACTACCAATAGCATGTTCATATTCTTCCAAGAATGAATATGTATTCATAAATTAGATGTTGTCACATTCATATCATGAATGAACCATAATCATTGATATGTGCTTTATAAAATCTCATGTCAAATCGATGACAAATATTACTTTCATAAAGTGAAGGATTATTTTGAGAATCCTTATTATTCTCATTATCACAATGATGGCGATTATAATTGCGTTTATTGCCACGTCCACATCCATTGATACCTTCACGGTAATAATTTTGTCTTCTTTCAGACTTATCACATATTGCTATCACATTCTCTTAAGGGAATGAGAATGAAGCAAATTCAATGCAACGGGTTTCCACATCTTGTGTTCACAATCATACATAAATTTGACCATGGCAAGACGTAGAAATTTTACCACTTCGCGTGGTTCTAATTTCTTACAAACTCTATTAGAGTTATAATCAAAATTTATTGTCTTTGCTTGTATTCAAAATCAAATTACAGAATAAAAGAGAGAAATACGGTAAAATACTTACCTTAAATCCAGAACTTAATCATGAAGGAAGTTCATGGAACAATTGACAATCATTATTCTCAATCCCGAAGCTTCTACTCAATTGATTAGAGTCTTGTGCTGATAATATGTTATGAAATAATAAAAGAAGAAGAACAGTATTGCAAAGAAAAGTAGGGAGAGAGAATTCTTATTGATATTGGGATCAATTACAATGAAATAGGACCAAGCATAATACCTACAATCTCTCTAAAATATAGAAATTCATAACAAGCCCATTGATATTTTGTTTTTGGGCTTATTCCACTTTGCAGGTTCCATTTCATCTGACTTCAAATCCCTTCTTATTATTCAATCACGGTTCTCCTACCCGCATCAGCTACTCCAATTGAAGAATGGATTCAAATCCTACAGCTGCAATTGCTCACGAGATCCCACATTTTTTTCGGGTTTACAAAGATGGCCGCGTCGAAAGATTTCGGAACCATGACTTTGCCCCAGCCTCAGACAATCCACAAACCGGCGCCCGATCGAAAGACGTAGTTATTGTACCGGAAAACAACGTATCAGTACGCTTTTACCTTCCAAAAATCACCCAAGATGACCAGAAATTTCCACTCATTGTGTACTTCCATGGTGGTGGGTTTACGATCGAGTCTGCATTTTCAACCTATTATGATAGTTACCTCCACTCTGTTGCTGCTGAAACCAATGTGCTGGCCATATCTGTTGAGTATAGATTAGCCCCAGAACACAAAATCCCTGCGTGCTACGACGATGCCTGGGCTGTGATGAAATGGGTTGCTCAAGGAACTGATCCATGGCTAAAAACCCATGCTGATTTTTCTCGGGTTTTCTTGGCGGGTGATAGTGCCGGAGCTAATATTGCTCATAACATGATGATGCGCTCAAGTGTAGATGAAGATAAACACACGATTGGCTTGAGACTTGTTGGGATGGCATTAATTCACCCCTTTTTCGGAAATGATGAGCCTGATAAGATTTGGACATATATTTGTCCGGAAAATCCCAGAAGCGATGATCCTAGATTTAATCCGGCGGTTCACCCAAGTTTGCTATCCAGGCTTGTTTGTCCTAAAGTTCTGATTTGTACTGCAGGGAGTGATTTTTACAAAGATAGAGGCTGGACTTACTATGAGGCGCTGAAGGGAAGTGGATGGGGAGGTGAAGTGGAAATTAAGGAAACAGAAGGGGAGGACCATGTCTTCCATTTGGTTGATACAAATTGTGAGAACGCCAGGTGTTTGATGAAATGGTTGGCTGATTTTTTCCATCAGACAGGCTGAGCTACATTGTAAGAGATGCTACTGTATTATCTTTCAAGTGTTCTGATAAATTTCTGTATTAGTACTATCTTGGTTTGCCGTCTTAATAAGTCAGTCATAAGTTAAGTTTGTTTTATGACGATGAGCAATGTAATGACGCAAGGCAATGATTTTCTCCTTTGGAATTTAACTTGATGAACCAAAATATTTCATGTATGGAGATTTGTTATGCTGTGAGCCAATTCTAACCCAATTTAATGAGCTTTTCCAGTGAAACTAATAAGTGCTATGGTACTTTCTGTTTTTTGAGCTTTGTTTCGCTTGTTATACAGGGTAACAAAACTTTTTCCGCTTATAAAATAGATTAGATTACCAAACTTTTTTGGGCTGGCAGTTGATCTCTGATCTCATCCTAGGATTTTCATTTTGCTATCCTTGTATTTTCTTTCCTTTGGCCCCTTTTCTATTTCGTTTAACTCTAGATAACTTCTGTTAATTGATCATAAATAAATTTAAAAAAAATAAAACTGAAAATGAGCAATATCATAATTGCCATTAAGGAGCAACTTCAATTTATATGCAGTTGAATACTTCTACAGACAAAGCAACTAACATGTTAGTTGCCCAATTTTCTCTTATTTGTCCGTGAATTTAATACTAGTTCCAAAAGGTTGGCTCTTTTCCGGATATGATCCTTCTTAGCAACATTATTATATACTAATGTTCCTGTGTTGTATAAAGTTCCTGCAAAATGCATGGTGAGACTTGAGACTACGGACCGCCTAAAACCTACCAAAATATGCAAAATCGATTGTATTGTCGCAGAAGCAGTGTCACATCTGCGACAAAGTGACCGTAGGAGCGAAGAATGACTGGTGTTGGATTGAGGTAAAAAGATTAATGATCAAAGAGGAAATCAAATGAAATACCACAAGAGCAATGTGGTAACGTTCTAGAAATTTTTGTGAAAAGAAGAAATTCTCTCTCTCTAAAAAACCGACCACTCCATACCATGAAACCCCCTTTGATCAAACCACCTCTCCCACCGGAACCCCCCGATAAACAAATCCAAATGGAGGTAGAAACACCTCAACACTCCTATAAGGAATTGCTACTGGACAAGCAAGCGTGCAACCAAACCAACTACTACGACATGGAAAACCAATCAACCCCAAAATTGGTTAAAGGAATACACATTGAAGGCTCCATCCCCCTCTCACCAGAAAAGAAGGAACGTCTCTATACGCCATGGAGATACTCAGTAATCATCAAAATATTTAAAAGAAAGATGCCTCATCACATGCTTCGATCTAAACTAATTGACCTATGTAAGCCATTTGAACAGTTAATCTTGATTGACCTAGGATGGGACTTCTTCATAGTCAAATTTAGCTTAGAGGAAAGTATGGTAAAGGCATTACATCTAGGGCCATGGTTTGTCTCTGGACACTTCCTATCTGTTCGGAAGTGGGAACCAAAACTTGTCCCTCATGAAGCCACCCTTACTTCTACTGCCATCTGGATAAGGTTGCCTCAGCTGCCAACAGAATTCTATGACAAAGTTATCTTGGAAAAAGTTGGGAGGAAACTAGGTAAACTCTTGAAGATAGATCAATGTACATCCTCTACCCTAAGGGGGAGATATGCACGCATCTGTATTCAAGTACCACTGGAAACTCCAGTGGAAACAACAATAATCATAGGAGATCATGTACAATCGGTGGTCTATGAAGGTGAAGGAACCCTATGCACCAGCTGTGGCAGGATAGGACACACTGCACCAAAGTGCAACTATAAACCACACTCCTCCACAACAGCCAATGGAACACAAGAAGTTCACCAAATGGATCCAACCACAGAAGAAAGTGAACGGAAGACTGTCACCTTTCCACGAAGATGCAAGTAGGGACAACCAAAAGCAACTATCCCCATCGAAGGTAATGTGCCTAAACCACAGCGTACTCCACAAGCTGAGGAGGTTCAGGTAAACATGTTCGACGCCATTTCAGGAAAATTCCTTCAAACAAAAACTTTTAACTATAATTTTAAAAAAACAGTACATAGTACTCAAAAAACAAAAGAATGCCATTAGGCCCGATAAAAACGCCACCCGTTGATCAACACACGCCCAAGCAGGTGCATAACCCAAGCCCAAGGGACCAGCCCAACACGGGAGCCAAGCGAAAAGCGGGGCCAACTTCAGAAGACCCCACTGTCCAAAATCATCAGCCCATTTCTCAAGCGAATGCCAGCCCAAACCCCAATGATTCAATCATCACGTTGGGCAAATTGCCCAATGGGGCTGATTCCTTGCATTTGAACGGGTACTCAACCATGGGTACCACTGACAACTTCACTCCCCACCCAAACTCCAAAACCTACGCTTCCCTTACCAAAGCTACTGAAACACCCACTAATGGCGAAAACTCAAGCGACAGAAACGGTAATCAAGTGCCCTATCTGCACTCTTCTCCCTCTCCAGTCGAAAAGACATCAACCGTCACCTTCATTACATCCCCAATTAATGAACACACAACACCCCTAATCCCAACACCCAGAAACCTTCCCACTGTCCAAGATGTGACACCAGAAGGGTTTATGATGGGAGATCAGTCCTTAAACCTCACTCCCATCCTTACCCAAAGTAGTAAATCAAAGAAGCACAAAAATGGTAAAAGAAATGCTTCCAACCACCATCTCCACCCACCCACTACCACCGGACCACCAACCGGCCTCCTGGTTGGAGGTTGCCTTGCAGGGGCAAGGCCTTTCTTATGACTTCACTCTGGACAACAGGAAGGTGACGCTGATAGTGCAAAATCTGGCCCACCTAGCCAGAGTGACAGTGGAAGCCCTGAAGAAGGCCTTAGTGGCGTTTGGCCCTCTCCTATGGCAATCGATGGCCAACAGCGACTTCCAAGCTCCGATAACAGACCCACAAACACTCAACAACCACATCATCCAAAGCTTTCAATCTCTCCCATTCTTCCCAGACCTGATGAAAGAAGACGCAGCGGCGGAGCCAGTCTTCATTCCGATCGTCCAGTCAACAAAACCATCATCTTCCACTCCAAGGAGAACGAACAACTCACCACCCCTTCAGAATATCCAACAAGGAATCTCCAAATCATTAGAGATACTCAAGAAGAAGGATACCCCAGAGGAGCTGGAGCATACCTACCCAACACCAAGAACGGACTCGATTATGCTGGACTCGGTAAGATCGATCGAATTCAGCACTAAAGCAAGCGAAATAGTGGTAGCCCTGTGCCCCAAATCCATGTCCAAGTGCGGAATGAGCCTAGTCTCAGCCCAAACACATGGACCACCAAAACCACTACTGAACTTAACACTTATTCTGAGCCTGAAGAGGAAATCTCCTCCCCCACAAGAGCCAGGCCTGCCAGGTCCAACGAGCCCTCTACAGGGACCTCACTAACCACCCACATCCCCAATGATGAACTACATCATATGGAATGTTGGGGTGGAAACAGTGCCGAATTCAAAAGGCACTGTTTAGAGATGGTGAGGATGCACAAGCCGGCAATGTTCGTCCTGCTAGAAACAAAGATGGCTGACCATCAGACCTTGGCCCAGAAGCTTGATTTTGACATGATCATTCAATCCCCAGCGGTAGGCCTATCTGGGGGAATCGTGTTCATGTGGAAAGAGGATCTTGTAGCTGTGGAAGAAGTGGCCACTACCCCCCAAGGTATCCACGCAATGGTAAAGGTAAGACCTGATCACACTCCATAGCTTTTTTCAGCTATTTATGCTAGTAACATAGTAGAAGAAAGAAAGCTCCTATGGGAGCAGCTTATCACCATCTCCAATAACACAAGAAACAACTGGTTCATAGGTGGAGACTTCAATGAAGTCTTGAAAGCCATGGACAAGTTTGGGGGTAACCCTATAAACCTGGGCCGCAGTAACCTATTTTGGAATTGCATAAATAAGTGTCACTTAATTGACCTAGGGTATAAGGGAAGCAAATACACTTGGACTAATAAAAGATATTCAAACAGAACTTCCCTTATCCTAGAAAGAATTGATAGGTGCTTTGCCAATGAGGGTTGGATTAAACAGTACCCTGAGGCAAGTGTTCAGCACCTCCCTAGGACCCAGTCAGACCACTGTTCTCTAAAAATCCGAATGGAAGGGCCTCCAAGTAACAAACCAGCTAGGCCCTTCAGATTTGAAACAATATGGGCAAGCCACCCTTCCTTCCCCAGCATTATCAATCAAGCTTTCTCTGGCCAATCACCCCTCCTCCAACCCATTGAAACATTCAAAACTCTGGCAACAAAATGGAACCAAGAAGTCTTTGGAAACATTTTCCACCAAAAAAACAGACTCTTGGCCAGAATTTGTGGCATCCAAAAGTCACCCAGTTACCAATTCAGCAGCTTCCTCCAAAAGCTCGAATCAGACCTTAATGGTGAGCTGAATCTCATCCTCAGGAATGAGGAAGATTTTTCCACACTTCTACCCTTAATAGAAGGAGGAGAAACAGAATCCTATCCCTTAAAGAAGAAAATGGCAACTGGATCAATGACCAAAAAAAGATACAGTCTACCATTGTTAACTTCTTTACTGAGCTCTATTCAACCTCCCACTCTGAAGTCCCTTGGGCAACCACTCACCACTCCACCATGGAACCTACACTGCACCAAAGCCACAAGGCTTTCATGGACAGACCTCTCCATACGAGTGAAATCAAAAAGGCTGTCTTCTCTAGCAAACCCTTCAAATCCCTAGGCCCCGATGGTCTCCACCCTTTTTTCTATCAAAAATATTGGGACATTGTTGGGGACTCTGTCACAGAATTCTGCCACAAGTGCTTCAGCACATGCTCCATGGATAACACCATGAACCAAACCCTTTTGTGCCTAATTCCTAAATGTCCACAAGCCTCAATGTTGAAAAACTTCAGACCCATTGGCCTTTACAATACCATCTACAAAATAGTCACTAAAATTATAGTGAACAGGATAAAACCTATACTGCCCCACATAATAGGACCAAGTCAAGCAAGTTTCTTAACTAACAGAAGGGCTTGTGACAATGCCATTATTATCCAAGAATAGTCAACCATTTCAGGAAAATGAAGGGAAAGAGTGGCAATATGATCCTAAAAATAGACCTAGAGAAGGCCTTCGACAGGCTGGAATGGTCATTTATTAGAGACACTCTAGAGGCCTTCAATTTCCCCAAGGGCCTATCCAAACTCATCATGTCTTACATAAGTACTTCCTCCATTTCAATCCTAGTCAATGGGGAAAAACTGAACCCTTCAACCCATCAAGAGGCATCAGACAGGGGGACCCTATGTCACCCTATCTTTTCATTCTATGTATGGAAAGGCTCTCCAGATCCATTGACAAGGCAGTCATGCAAAACCAATGGCACCCCATAAGCATAGGTAGGTGAGGACCAAAAATCTCTCACCTGTTCTTTGCAGATGACCTCACCCTCTTTGCCAAAGGTAACACCAGAAATTGCAATACAATCCTCTCCATATTGCACAACTTCAATAACCAGTCAGGACAAAAAATAAATCTAACCAAATCCAGAGTCCTGTTCTCCTCAAACACTAACCAATATACCTCCCAACATCTCACCAACCTCCTGTCCATCAAACACACCACCTCTTTTGGAAAATATATTGGTTTTCCCATATTCCACAAAAAACAATCAGCCGCAGACTTCCAATTCATTATTGACAATATGCAATCCAAGTTGGCTGGTTGGAAAACTAACTTCCTCAACATGGCTGGGAGAACAGTACTGGTAAAATCCACCCTCAATAGCATCCCAATCCATGTAATGCAATACATTACCCTTCCAACCAAAGTAACTAATCAAATTGATAGAATTCAGAGGAACTTCCTCTGGGGCACAACCCTTGAAAAGAAAAAGCTCCATTTGATTAAGTGGGATGTAGTCACCGGAACCAAACCTGAGGGAGGGCTAAGGCTACAAAAAGCTAGCTTTAAAAACAAAGCTTCCCTAACTGGCCTAGCATGGAGAGCTTACAAGAATACAAATAGCCTTTGGGCTAGAGTTCTTATCCACAAACACTGCAACATGTCAAGACCGACACATTTCTTGAGACACCCTGGGAACCATAAATCACCAATTTGGAAGGGCTTACTAAAGGACTGGGAAACCTGTAGCAAAGCCAGTAGATGGGTAGTCAATAGAGGGAACAAGATCCACTTTTTAAATGACACTTGGATTCCCAATCAGCCGGCCCTCAGGCAACTGATAGAAGGACCCCTAACCCAGAATGACCTCCATATTAAAGTTGAAACAATCCACAATATGGGCAATTGGGACACCTCAATTCTGTCATTTGACCTCCCCTCCCCCCCTCCCCCCCATATCCTAAACCTCCTTAAGTCTGTGTTCATTCCCAGTGTAGCCACTAAGGAGGACAATCTAATATGGGACCTCACAGCAAATGGGCAATTCTCTAATAGCTCTGCATACTCCTTCATAAGCAGAAACACACAAGCCTACTCTCCTGGGGGAAGAAGCACACTTCAAGTGGATTTGGAAACTCCAGACCCCAAACAAAATAAAGCACTTTATCTGGCTCCTAACTCACAGAAGACTACCCACCAGGAGCTTTCTACACTCTATTGGAATAAATTGCCCCCCTTATTGCCACTTCTATGGATATGAACAGGAGGACATCCATCATATCTTCTTCCTCTGTCCCAATGCTGTTCATTTTTTGAATGTCATCCAGTCAAAATCTTCAGATCCTTTACCCCCCAACCCAGTTCTCAATAGTCACCTCTGGCAATCCACTTTGCCAACCCTTAAAGGTGTGAAGTATAATAACTGCCTAAACTGGGACAGTCTCATTCCCTTCTGCCTCTGGCATATTTGGCTGACAAGGAACCATAATGTGTTCAATAATAAAAAAGAATTCACCAATGCAAACAACACAATTGCTAAAGCAACAGTGTATCATGTGCTGAATAACAACAAACCAAACCAGTGCACTCACCAAATCATGCTTAAATGGATTCCACCACCAATAGGCTCTTACAAACTAAACACTGATGGAGCAGCAAAGGGCAACCCAGGAGTGGGCGGAGCTGGTGGGGTCTTCAGAAATCATAATGGAAATTGGATTTTGGGTTTCATGGAAAACATACCCCAAACAACAAACATAAGGGCTCAAATTAAAGCCCTTATCAGAGGTCTACAACTAGCTGAACTAAATAACCTAGTTCTGCTGGAAATAGACACTGATTCAGCAGAAACAATTAATATGTTGTTAAAAGGAAATCTCATTCTTGACCCCTTAATTTGTGAATGCAGATCGTTGATTCAAAGGATGGGCAACGTGGTGGTGAAGCACACATATCGAGAGCAAAACAGGGTTGCTGATGCGCTGGCGAAGGAAGCAGCAAAGGAAAATTTTTTGAACAAATACTTGACTCTAGCAGTTCCTCCGGTGTTTGCCAATGATGTATTTTGGGCAGACATCCTAGGAACTGAACTACCTAGATCTTTTCTGGGATGTAACATAAGTACGATTATGCAAAACTTTGCATCAATAGGGGCCATAAGGTACCCCAGTAACTCCCAAAGTAGTGTAACCCCCCGTGTTTAATTAATATATATTATCCTTTGACCAAAAAAAAAAAGAGGAAATCAAAGAGAGAATTTTTTTTATTTTTATGAAGGATAGTTTTCATTCACTTTTCTTAATTTCACTTGATTTGGTTTGATAATTCAAATGGCTAGAATACATGGGGTATTTATAGTAAAACTCCTACATGCATCTAGTCTACTTCTTATGTGGATACTAATTATGTTCACATAAGTTCACACATTACATAAATAAGTTCACACCTTAGTACATGTATGTAGATACTAATCTAGTTCATGAACTAATGTGAACTAGTATGGACTAGTGTAGACAAGTTTGAACATATGTGAACAAGTCTAGACAAATGTGGACATATGTGAACTAATGTGGACAAATGGGGACAAGACTAATAATACATTAATTTAACACTCCCCCTTAATGTTTTGTCTTGGACTCCCAAAAGCTCACGAAATTTGATGAACTTCTCCTTGGGTAGCGCCTTCGTAAAAATGTCCGCAACTTGATCCTCGGACTTGCAAAACTTTGGCTCGATCACTCCTTCTTCAACTTTTTCTCTGATAAAGTGATACTTCACTGCTATGTGCCTTGTTCTGCTGCTGTAAATTGGATTCTTTGCCATTGCTATGGTTGACTTGTTGTCACAAAACAACTTTGTTGCGTTGTCTTGCTTTTCTCCAACATCTTCTAAAATTCTTCTAAGCCAGACTGCTTGAGAAGTTGCAATTGCTGCTGAAATATATTCAGCTTCTGCTGATGATTGTGCTATTGTTTCTTGCTTCTTTGATTGCCAAGAAAATGCTCCCGATCCAAGTGAAAACACAAAACCAGATGTGCTTTTCATGTCATCTTTTGAACCTGCCCAATCACTGTCACAAAATCCAATTAAAGTTAATTCTTCACCCTTGAAATATTTGATGTCATAAGCCAAGGTTCATTTGATGTAACGAAGAACTCGTTTGGCTGCTCCAAGGTGAATATGACTGGGACTTTGCATAAACCTTGACAACAAACTAGTAGCAAACATTATGTCGGGCCTCGTAGCCGTTAGATACATCAAACTACCAATGATACTTCTGTAAAGAGTGCTGTCCACTTTTCTTCCACCATCATTTTTCATCAGCTTCTCATTTGAAGCGAGTGGTGTTGGTACTGCTTTGCACCCAAACATATTAAACTTTCTAAGCATTACTTCAGCATAGCTTTGCTGAGAAACAAATACTCCATCATCCTCTTGAGTAACTTCAAGACCAAGAAAATGATGCAATAGACCCAAATCACTCATTTCATATCTTTTCATCATGTCTTTTTTAAACTCAGTAACTGCAGCTTCATTGTTACCGGTAAAAATCAGATCATCAACATAAATCGCAACAATAAGAATAGAGTTACCTTGCTTCTTGACATAGAGAGTAGGCTCGCTTTTGCTTTTAATGAACCCACTTTGCAAGAAGTACTTATCAATTTGACTGTACCATTGCCGGGGTGCTTGTTTCAACCCGTACAAGGCCTTCTTGAGCTTGTATACTTTATCTTCTTCTCCTTTAATCACAAAGCCATCAGGTTGATGAACATAAATTTCTTCTTCAAGTTCACCATTCAAAAAAGCTGATTTCACATCAAGTTGATATAATAACCATCCCTTCTGTGCTGCTAATGCAATAAGTGTCCGAATTGTATCTTTGCGGGACACCTGGTGCAAAAGTTTCATGATAATCAACATCAGCCTGTTGTGAATACCCTTTTGCAACCAATCTTGCTTTGTGCTTCATGATGGAGCCATCTGGATTATTTTTTATCTTGTAAATCCATTTTACTCCAATAATTTTTCGATTTGCTGGCTTGTTTACCAACTCCCAAGTCTGATTTTTCTCAATCATATATAGCTCTTCTGTCATAGCCTTCTTCCAAACTTCCTCCTTAACTGCTTCTTCAAAACTTGCTGGCTCAACCATGCTATAGTTGCATGAAGCATAAATGTTAGCAAGGTCTCTCATTTTAACCGGAGTACTTGTTGGACTCGAAGTGCTAGAGCTTGCTTCGTTGCTTGAAGGTGAGGAAGGATCAGCTTCTGGGACTTCTTCCTCCTTATTTTCTTCTTCATTCTCAGCCACCACTATGTTTTTGGTAGCCTCATTCTTTTCCCAATTCCATCTGGCTGCTTCATCAAACAACACATCTCTGCTTGTGATGACATTTTTCCTCTTCAAGCTATACATTCTATAGCCCTTTGATTTTGAGCTATAGCCAACAAAAATGCACTTCTCACTTGTTTCATCAAGCTTGCTCCTCTTTTCTTTCGGGATTTGAGCATAGAAAATGCACCCAAAAACTTTCAAGTGCTTCACTGAAGGTTTCCTCTTGCTCCAAGCTTCCAAGGGGGTCTTATTTTGCACTGCCTTGGTCGGACACCTGTTTATCAAGTATACCGCCGTATACACTGCTTCAGCCCAAAAAGTATTTGGCATTCCTTTCTCTTTCAGCATAGTTTTTGCCATTTCAACAACCGTTTTATTCTTTCTTTCGGATACACTATTTTGTTGTGGTGTGTACCCAACGGTTAGTTGCTTTTCAATGCCTTCATCCTCACAAAATTTCTCAAATTGTTTTGAGGTATATTCTTTACCTCGATCACTTCTTAGCACCTTTATATATTTTTCACTTTGTTTTTCCACAAGGCTCTTGAATTTTTCTAAAAATGCCATACACCTCGGATTTTTGTTTTATAAAATAAACCCAAGTCATCCGTGTATAGTCGTCAATGAACAAGATAAAATACTTGTTACCTCCAAGAGATGTGGTACTCATTGGACCGCACACATCGGTATGGACCAACTCCAAAGCTTTGTTTACTCTCCAAGCTCCGCCTTGAGGGAATGAGTTTCTATGGTGTTTTCCCATAGCACATCCTTCACAGACTCCATCCTTTTCTTCAATTTTTGGCAGCCCATATACCATTTCTTTTTCCTGCAATAATTTCATTCCATTAAAGTACAAGTGCCCTAGCCTTTTGTGCCATAGCCAGGATTTATCTTTCACTTGTGCTTTCATGGCAACTTCTCCCCCATAATTGAAGGTTAATGAGAAGCTTCTTCATTTTTCCATCATTGCTTTTGCCATCAATTTGTTTCCTCCTTTTTTATCATAAATTGTGCAACAATATTATTCAAAATAGACATCATATCCATTTTCCACCAGCTGCCCAACACTCAATAAATTTTGATCTAAATTTGGAACCAAAAGTACATTATGGATGAACTTTGTACCTTCCTTTGTTTGGACATGGATTGAGCCCTTTCCTATTGCTCGAACAACGGCACCATTTCCCATTTTCACTTCGGCCTTCACTTTGTCATCCACACTTGTAAAAATACTTTTATTTCCGGACATATCATTGCTGCACCCGCTATCCAACAGCCAAATATTGTGATTT
Source organism: Nicotiana attenuata (assembly GCF_001879085.1). NCBI lineage: Eukaryota > Viridiplantae > Streptophyta > Magnoliopsida > Solanales > Solanaceae > Nicotiana > Nicotiana attenuata. Next base: position 365,469 of record NW_017670770.1, on the reverse strand, counting down.
TTCTCTTTGGCCATTTGACAGCTTGCAAAGAACAGGCCTTGCTCTCCTTTTCTTCATAGACTTTTGCTTGTTGTTGATTCTTGAATCTACAATCCTTCTCCACATGACCAAACTTTTTGCAGTGGTTGCATTGTGGCTTTCCTTAAAACCAACAATCCTTGTAAGCGTGGTTGCTTCTTTTGCAAACTCCACATTTTTGTTTGGAGTTGTTGGAGTTGTTTCCTCGTTGATTTCTTCCTCCTCCACGACCTGATTTGCCTCCTTTTGATGATTCTCCTTGTGATTTTGTGGACACATTGAGCTTAGATTGTAAAGCACTCTCAATAGATTTTTCGGAGTGTCTTAACAACCTTTGCTCGCGTGCTTGTAGTGATGCCATCAACTCACGGATGTTTAACTTTGTGATGTATTTAGTCTCCTGAATAATAGAGACTATGGGATCATATTTTTCAGTCAAACTTATCAAGATCTTTTCCACAATTTTCTTATCTTCAATGACTTCTCCATACAATAACATTAATGCTATTTCAACAACTTTGGAGCAATATTCTTTTAAACTTTCTCCATCTTTGATCTTCAAGTTTTCAAACTCACATCTTAGAGTTTGAAGCTTGATGTTTCATACACGTGTATCTCCTTGAAATTCCTCGCGTAGAGCCTCCCAAGCCTCATTTGATGTTGTGGCTCTCATGATTCTTGGAAAGATGAATTTACTCATTGCTTGTTGAATATAAGCAAGAGCTTTTGCATCTCTCATTTTTGTCTCCTTTAGTGTTCTTGTTTCTGCATATGTGAGTTCTGCTCCTTCTTCTGGTTCATTATAACCATTTTGAACCAGTTCCCACAGATCTTGTGCTTGAAGAACTGTTTTAGCTTTCAAGTACCAAAAATCATAATTTTCTCCATTGAACATAGGAATGGATAGTTGAGCCACTCCTTGTCCATTAGTTAAATCCATTGTTTAGCTTTTCTTAACGCCCAACTTTTTAATCGAACGGGCTCTGATACCAATCTGTTGAATTGAGGTAGGAAGATTAGTGATCAAAGAGGAAATTAAAGAGAGAACTTTTTTTATATTTATGAAGGATAGTTTTCATTCACTTTTCTTAATTTCACTTGATTTAGTTTGATAATTCAAATAGCTAGAATACATGGGGCATTTATAGTAAAACTCATACATGCATCTAGTTTGCTTCTTATGTGGACATACTAATTATGTTCACATAAGTTCACACATTACATAAATAAGTTCACACCCTAGTATATGTATGTAGCTACTAATCTAGTTCATGAACTAGTATGGACTAGTGTAGACAAGTTTGAATATATGTGAACAAGTCTAGACAAATGTGGACATACGTGAACTAATATGGACAAATGGGACAAGACAATACATTAATTTTAACAACTGGCATACCTTATACTCCGAGTTTTCACTCATTTTTCTTTAGTTTTGAGTTTTGGAGCTCAGGAAGAGACAATCTTGGAAAAGATTTAACCAATAATTTGAGGGTAAATAATTTCTACATGGATTTGATTATACATCTTGATTCCCATGGATTAAAGCATGGAATTTCAGAGAGAATTTTGAGGTTTTTGTATGCAACCTAAGAAAGTGTAATTTGGGGATTTGATTACCGGTTTGGACTTAATTTTGGAATCTAATAACATATTTGGGCTCTTGGGGTACGAGTAGTTGGGATCTACCCCTAGACTCGGGCTTTTGCTATGTGGGTCAATGTTGACTTTTGAGGATTTGATTAAAGATTGAAGCTTTTTTTTTGGAGTTGATTTCTATAGTTTTAATTGACTTTATTGAGTAATATTTTGCTAGATTCAAGTCGTTTGGAGATGGATTTAAAATGAAAGGCGGTAAGTCTCTTATCTATCCTTGTAAGAGAAAATTCCTCCAATAGGTGATCTATTTGTTACTTATTGCTCAATTTAGGCACCACGTATATGCGTAGTGACGAGTATTTATGCATAGCTAGGTTACAACCATATTCGGTAGGGTTTGACTTGTGATATGCCTTGTTTGGATTATGTGCAATTATCATCCATTTTTTATTAACTCTAAGACTACATGATATCTCATAATTATGACTTAGAAGCGTGCTTAACGTTATATCTCGTTGAATTGGGCATAAGGATTATTTACCATGTTGAACTTTCTTATTGAGTCGTAGTCATATACTTTCTTATTGACTTATGATCTGGTGGTTACATAGGTTAACTTACTCATGATAAATATTATAACTTGACTTTGAATGTTGAAATAGCTTATTGAATTGTTGTGACAAATTAAATTACATAATTAGCTATAGCCATCTTTTAGCCATATGAGCTTTCATTCGTATCATTATTGTTATGTCTGGTGTTTCTTTATTATACTATTTCAAACACACATGCATGAGTTGAAGAATTGAATATTGTGAAAGTTGAGGATTTTGGCACTACGGACACCATGAGCGGATAATGATTATTTTTTATTGATCATTGATTGATAAATGATTCCTAGGTATGGATCCATCACTCCGGAGTCGGGTGATTACCCATAGTACTTTGGATCCTTTGAGCGTAGGCGCTAACATTTGGTGCTTGGTTTGGACACGTAGCCTGTGTCAGGCATATGGATTTGTGCTTTGAGATATTGACAATGGATCTTGAGCATGCATTTATATATTTTTTGGACTCATGTAGTAGCTTTTATAATGTTGTTGGTTGATATACATCATGTCTTTGTGTGGGAATTAAAATAGTTGATATCTAATTTGAATTCTTATTCTGCAAAGTATGTCTGAATTCTACAAGTACGGTATTTCTGGATTTCGTACCTATTTGATAATATCACATTTTGTACCCAGAATATGTTCCACCTGATTATTTGACTAATAGTAAATCGATATCGACCCCTCCCCACTATTTCTTCAAGGCTAGACTTGATACTTGATGAGTACCGTGGTTTTGTACTCATATTACTCTTATGCATAATTTGTGCAGCATTTGAGGCAGGTATTGGAGGTACCCATTAGGACGAGTATGAATATTAGTTGGAGACTTCGTGGTGAGCTATTTTACTTGATCTGATCCGTAGCACATGCAGTCCCTCCCTACTTATCTATCTGTGTCTATGTATTTTCTTCTAGACAGATGTTATTCACTTGAGTCTACTTACTCTTATTAGATGCTCGTGGTAATGTGACACTAAGTTCTGTGCATTGTTAGACAATTGTGATAGGTTTTCACATATCCGACCCCCAACTTAAAAGCATGCATTGTCTCGAACGCATGTAATCGAAAGATAGAGGTAAGGGACTCCCTGTGATGCATCAATGCTATTGATGTTGCAGAGAGCTAAGTGGTCTTTTTTTACCGCCACTAGGAATGTGATTTTCTCGTTTTGGCACAAAAAACTCTAGAAATGTTAGCATCTTGTGCCACATCCATTAACTCTCTTTTTGGCATGGCTAGCCCTACTACCGTATCATTTCCCGAGCACAATGTCGGTAAGTGATTGAAATGAGTCCAAATGGCACAAATTTCACTTTTCCTTGATTTGTCACATTCTCTATACATCATGGGCTAGAGTGAAGCTCCAAAATATCGTCAAATATTTTCCAATGATGAAACAATATAGAATGAGATGGTTGGCATTCAAATTTTGGTTTCTCGACTTAAATTTTAGTTTCATCCACAATGGTAACTTCTTGGAGACTATTTGCAACCTCAAGTTGGTGAGCGCTAACTACGTGAACTAATTGATCCAATTTAATGTCCACGTCTTGGATAGCTTCAACATTTTCATGAGCAACCACCTTCAAGTTTCCTAGTGCTAAGCTATTCCTCTCTTCATTTTTAAGGATTTGGTCTAGCATACGAAGCATTCTTTGTTCTTGAGCACAAAAAAACATTTCTTCTTGAGATTGACCAACTCCCAAGGTTGTTTCATATTCACTGTTTCTTCAAAGTTTTCATAATTTCGATACTTATTTTCTTCTTTCTTTATGCTCTTCTTGAAGGTAGGGAAATCTTTACTTTCTTGAAGCTGGAAAGGTTCGAACAATCTCTTCATTTCTTTAGCTTCATGGAAAAAAGAGGTAAAAATGACTTCTCAAGTATTGTGGAAGAATATAGGACACATTTTTTGGTTAACAAAAAATGTGTAATTAAAGGAGTTGGGGTCGGATTAAGAATAACAAAAGTTGTGAGTAATATTAAAATGTTCAAAAACCATACTCATTCAAATTATTTCAAATTTTCATTTCCCTCGTCTTTCTTCTTTCTTCTTTCTTCTTTTTCTCATTCTTCTTCATTACTTTCTTCTTTCTCTTCAATTTTGTTGATGCTGCAGGTAGTTGAGGTATGTCATCTTCTTGTTCTTCTTCATTTTCTTCTTGGTCTTTTTCCTCTTTCCCTCTTCATCTCATAATTTCATCTTCTTCTTCTTTTTTTCATTTTACCTTTGGTCTAAAATATACAAGAGAAATAGAAAAATATGAAATTTTACAAAGTGGGTATTTTGCAAAATACCCTCAAGAAATTTTGAGACATCCCCATACATGAGTGGGATGCTCGAAACATCTCCCCGTGATTTTTGAAACATATCCCGGGATGTTTGAAACATCCATCGGGATGTTTGAAACATCTCTCGAGATTTTTGAAACATCTCTCAAGTTGTTTGAAACATCAATCGGGATGCTTGAAACATCTCCCGGATTGTTTGAAACATCCATCAGGATGTTTGAAACAACCCCGTGACATTTGAAACATCCATCGGGATAAATGAAACATCTCACGGGATGTTTGAAACATCTCCCCTGAAGTTTGAAACATCCCCGGGATGTTTGAAACATCCATTGGGGTGGAGTAGGAGGGGGTGTTTTTGTAAATAAGAAAACTTTGGGGGTTTAAGAACTATGTCATTAACTCTAATCATAAAAGTGTCCCTTCTACCCCATTTTTAACACTATTGTCTTAAAAATTTATATAAGTCTTGAAGTGTCTTAAAAATTTAAATCCCCCTAGCTTCATTGCACCGATCAAATTCACCAACAAATGTAGAAAGATCATAATAAGATCTCGGGGAAGGCCAGGACATATAGTAATTCCAACTACTGAAATGGCCATTTTTACCACCATAAATATCATATATACCTGATCCCTTGGTATTTCTCTGACAGAAACACAAGTCAACGATACAGCTGGAAAGAAACTGCAGAAAGTAACTGTCTGCAACTGTACACACGACAGTGCATCAGTCACTTCCCATTGGGAAGAGGTGTGTACCAACCAAGAATTGACATCAACATTGGTATGTTATTGGTAGTATAACTACAAGGTGCAAGGCACCAGACATTTACTTGAGCATTTAGTGATATTCTCTCAAGCATTAAAGATCTGATCTAGCATTGAAGTCATTGGTGTGTCAAGAACAAGAAGACAACTCCACTAAGGATCAGTTCCACAATGAGTCTATGTGTGTCCGTAATTGAGTTTTAATCTTGTTGTTTATTCTTTATTGTAACTCCTATCTTGCTTTCTTAGAAGCCTTGTTTTAGCAAACTCAAAATCATAAACCTTGAGAGTTTGTGTTGTGACTAGAGTTAGTCATAAGTTAAAGTCTTTGTAACTAGTAGGTGATAAATTGGCTTGTGGTAAGTGTATCACAAGTTAGTTGAGTTAAAGTCTTTGTAACTAGTGAGTGACAAAGTGGCTTGTGGTAGATGCATCACAAGTTAGTTGAGTTGAAGTCTTTGTAATAGAGTCATTACAAAGTGTCTTGTAATAGTGTGATTAAGAGTTAGTGAAGTTGAAAGCCTACAAGTGTAGGTCGTGATATTCTTTCCCTTGAGTTAGGATTTTTCCACGTAAAAATCTCGTGTCTCATTTACTTACTGTTTCCTTAGTATTCTCAGAGGGAACCCATAGAGGACCGGGTACTCTATAGTTTGGTGGACTCATATAAACTAACAATTGTTATCAGAGCAGGTTCTTTCTGAAAGGTTAACACCTAGAAAGGATCTCAATGGCTGCTCCACCTAACTTTGAGGAAGGACAATCAACCTACAGACCCCCTAGATTCAATGGTCAGTATTACCGCTGGTGGAAGACTCGTATGCGTGACTTTATAATGGCAGAAGACTCAGAGCTATGGGACGTCATTTGTGATGGTCCACATGTTCCTATGAAGAAGCTCGGAGAAACTGGATCAATGGTGCGAAAAAAAAAAAAAGAGTACAGTGATATTGATAGAAAAACAGTAGAAAAGAACTATTGTGCCAAGAAAATCTTGGTATGTGGTATAGGACCTGATGAGTACAATAGAATCTCAGCTTGTGATTCTGCCAAGGAAATATGGGAAGCATTGCAAACCGCACATGAAGGAACTACTTAGGTTAAACAGTCCAAGATTTACATGCTCACCACCGAGTATGAGCTCTTCAGGATGAAGGATGATGAGTCTATACAAGATATGAACACTACATTCACATCCATCATAAATGAGCTTCATTCACTTGGAGATGTTATTTCCAGAAACAAGCTTGTAAGGAAGATTCTCAGTGCTTTACCTGGCTCTTGGGATAGTAAAGTGAATGCCATCACTAAAGCTAAACATTTACATACTCTAACCATGGATGAGCTGATTGGAAATCTGAAGTCAAACGAGAAGAAAAGAAAAAAAGACAGTGAAAGAAGAGAGCCAAAGAAGGAGAAGAACCTGGTTCTCAAGGCGGAAAACAGTGACTCAAGTGAAGAAGATAGTGATATGGTCTATCTTACTAAAAGGTTTCAAAAGATGGTTCGAATAAATGGTGGTATACCAAAAAGGGGAAGTTCAAGTAAGGCAAGGAACAATGATCTCGGTCACAAGTGCGGAAAGCCAGGGCAATTCATCAAAGACTGCCCACTTCTGAAATAGGAGCAATACAAATAAAACTCAGACAAGGCAGCAAAAAGGAACTCAGTTCCTAACAAACGATTCAATAAAAAAAGTGCAGCTGACAATGTTGTGAAGCAAGCTCTTGCTGCTTGGGGAGACTCCTCCAGTGAATCAGAAAGGGAACCAGATGTAGAAAACAGCTCCATGATGGCAGTGGAAACTGAAGCAACGAAATATGACTCATTGTTTGCGCTGATGGCTCAGTCTGACGATGATGAAGAGGACGAAAATGATGAGGTAAATTCCAGGGATGTTCAGAGAAATCTGAAGTCTTACTCTTCTAAGAAACTAATGTCATTAACAAATGTTCTAATTGATGCATATTATATTCTTATTAATGATAAGGATATCTTGACCATAGAGCTAGGAGATGCTGAACAATCTAGAGATGATCTGGTGGTCTGTGTAGTTGATCTAAATAAGACCATAGCTAAACTTGAAATTGAAAAGGAAGCTTTGAATGAAAAACTAAACAGTGTAGAAAATGAGAGAGATGACTTGATGGTTGTGGTTGTTGATTTGAAGGAAACCATAGAAAGCTTTAGCAATGAAAAGCACACTCTAGAAGAGAAAATTGCAGCTACTGAGCAAGAGAGGGATGACTTTTTGGTGATAATCACAGACCTAGAGGAAACTATTGAGGGAGTCAAATCAGAACTTAGGCCTGCAAGTATTGAGAAAGGGAAAGAAGTAGCTAGTGAGACTCACATCAAGCTTGAAAAGGAATTAAATAATGTTAAAACTAGTCTATGTAGTTTACTGGAGAAAAATAGGCAACTTCAAGCTGAATTGGAGAGAGTAAAAATTGACCTAGAAAAATCTCTTAAATGGAAATGGTCCTCAAAAGCTGTCACCGCTATGTACCTCAACAATAGTGGAAACAGACATGGAGTCGGGTTCCAAAAGGAAAAAATTCCTTACAACCCTCACAGCAAGTATGTCACTGTTCCTGATAACTGGCTTTGTACCCACTGTGAGAACAATGGGCATTTCAAAGAAAATTGCCAGGTCAGGGTTAAATTGGTTCAGAAAAACAAAATGTTTGTTGAAAAAATGACTACTAGCAGGGGACCCGATACCACTCGCAAAAAACGTATGTTGCCTGCATGGACTAAGAAAGCTCTTATCCACCCCTTTCCTCACTACAATGGACCCAAACTAGTTTGAGTTCCTAAATCTAAGCCATAATTTATATTTGCAGGGAATAGTGAGAGGAAGCGGACTGCAATGGATCATGGACAATGAATGCTCAAAACACATGACTGGAAACACCATGGATTTTCTCTCACTGAAAGCCCTGCAGGAGGGAATGTACCTTTTGGAAATAGAAAGAAGGCGTACATTCTTGGTATCGGGAAGAAAATAAGGTAGAAGTTCGCGTCTAAGTTGGTGATATTAGCTGCTTTAAGGCAGTTGTTAATGATGCAGAACTTTATCATAGAAAATTGGGTCATGCAAGCTTCTCACCTCTAAATAAATTGATTTGGAAGGACCTGGTTCGTGGTCTGCAAAATTCAAGATTTACCTGGTCACTGGTTCTTAGAACACAGGGTGAGACTTTCGAGGTGTTTGTGTCTTTGTCGAGAAGATCCACATGAAGATGGAATTGAAAATGGAATTACTCACAACTTCTCAGTACCAAGGACACAATGTGTGAAAGAAAGTGTTCATGTGCTATTCAATGAGACACCCTCCTCTAACAAGGGAGGAAACATTGATGTTCTAGAAAATGAAGCACTTTTGGTTCTAGGGGAAGTATCTGATGTTTCAAATAGCAAGGCTGATATGATGAGTCAAATGAAGGAGATAGGTGAAGACAATACAACATCCTCTTCCACTTCTCAAGAGGGACCTGGTACTCCAATTACTACCACTGAAGCTGTAGGAAGAGTTGGAGATGTATCGCAAGGTACTCCACAAGTAGTAGAACAAGGAGTGCAGAGAAATCCACTTAATTTACCCAGTTCCTCTAATAATCAAACTTCAGTCCTCAAAAGGAAACACAAAAGCTTCCATCCACTTGATAACATAATCACCCCCTTGAGGCTGGATTCAGACAAGATCAAAATCCAGAAATTCCCTAGTCCTCTCTGTATTTTTATTCCAGATAAAACCCAAGAATATCAAGGAAGACTTGAAGGATGCTGACTGGATTACAACAATGCAAGAGGAACTGCATCAATTTGAAAGAAACGATGTTATCTGATGGTCAAGAAGAGCACATCTGGAATGGCTCATTCTATTGGATCATGCTTAATCTCATGGCATACAAGGAAACACAACCTAGTGGTTCTCTCAACAGTTGACGCAGACGCTCTTAACGTGGAAAAGAACCCGGTCTAGCACAACAGAACCAAATACATTAATGTCAGATACCACTGTCTTAAAAATAATGTGGAAAAAGGGACTCATTTGTATGAGATTCTGCTGCACAGAACATCAAATTGCAGAGAACTCTTTGGAAGAAGTAGGATGGCAGTTGGGGTAATTAAACCTATGAGAGAACCTGGTTCTGCTCACATGATCATGAAACTCTCATTCAGGTAAAAGTGGTTAAAGTGTTTTCTGACTTGTCCTAACTCACATCTATACCGTTGCAAGTAAACACACATGACGATCACAGAAGCTAGAGGTACAATGTTGAACTGCGAAAGAGAGCTGCAAAAATCTTCCACAAAAACTGGTCAGGAACCATGTTTCTATACCACAGGTTAGTAGAAATGTGTTTTTTGCATGCTCTTTCAAAAAGTTGACAAAATTAATTCAACCGCCACATCATCGGACCTTTTCAGAGTCTACATGTCACATCTTATCATTCAAATCCTTTCACCTCCTCTGCATGTTACATATTCCCACAAACCTACCGCCATTCAAAATCCTTTAGAACCCGTTCCGCTTCCATCTCATTATTAGCTCCTCTTCCCATAAAACCCTCTCTCTCACAGCAGTCTTGAACCTTCATTTCCTCTATATCTCTGTGATTCCCTCTTTCCTTCTCTCACACTAAAATCTCTCTACCAAATCTCCCTACAACGGCCAATGAACTATCTCCTCCTTCTCTTTCTATCAACACCACTCCCACCTCTCTATCTTCTTCAACGACACCACCCAAAACCCACTCCTCCAGTATCCCCAATACTACAACACCTACACCTGTTTCCTCTTCATCTCCTATCATATTTCCTTCTCTGTCAAACTCTATCTCCGTTCCATGTGTTGAAAACCCCATTTCTCCCCCTTCTTCCGATCTCACCAGAGAACACTTAGAAAGTGTTACGCCTCACTTATAATAAGTCTCTGAGGATGATCCTGATCAATATTTGAACTCCTCCATTTTAGACTTAGTGACTCCATGTGGCTCCCATGGAGTCACCAGAGAAGGAAGCATCACACAATATCATGGCTATTGCTGCTGAGAGTCTTCTGAATAAAGGAGCCTTCCTTGTGTCTGAGTCTCAGGGGGAAGAAACTTCTTTTCTAGGGGATGAAAGAACTTTGGTACTCTTCGAGTCTCCAGTCCATGAAACAGTCAGAGAAAAACCTAGTGGAGAACCTGATTATCTTCCAGGTGAAACAACTCAGGAACTTCTTATTTACCCTAAGCCCTTGGAATCCATTCCACCCAGTGAGGTCCCTGTTAATGAAGATGATATGGTTCTCAGCACGCGGTTTAAGATGGGCAAATCAGCAGTGACTCCTGAATCCTCTTCCAAGCGTCCCACTACCAGGTTGTAGCAGAAAGAGGCTTTCGAGTATGCCTTAAAGAAAAGCAAGAGGAGTATCAAGAAAAAGAAGAAGAGGTTGATGAAACAAAGGGAGTTTGTGAATGACAAAAGTATTTCAATGGTTTAGGTTGATGAAGATGCTGTAGAGGAACCTAGTTCCTTAGTAAAAAGATCTACAAAAATCCAGAAGTCTGTGAGTGGAGCTTGCGATGAAGCTGTTGAAAATCAACATAGGTCATTTGTGAAGGTTAGTAGTAAGGCTAAGAAGGTTGTAGTAGAGCAAGATGTGTCTGAAAGAGATACTGTGGGGGTGGCAAGCCAGATAGGGAAATCTGTTGAAGGATCTAGAAAACGAAAAAGGGAAACCGTGGGTTGACCTAGTTCCACTAGTACCATACCCAGTGAGAATGGTCTTTGGCAAGAGAAATTGAGAGCTCAGAAAGTCTTGTGGGGTCGTATGTTTTACCCAGCCATCTCAGAAATGGCAGGTATGAGGCAAGTCCTAGAGATGGTGGAATTTCAGCAGTGGGAGCATCTATTTCAATAGGATGTACCTAAGGTGTATGAAGATGCTGTCGCGCCCCCTTTTTCCCTCTTTGCATCGGGAAATCGGGTTTATGACATTTTGGGCATAGGACAACTTATTCCTTTTGGGAACTGGGTTTCGCATTTGAAGAGTCGCCACCTAATAATTTAGGGTGAATTAGGACACCTATAAGGTTCAACTACAACTATATTTTGATAACCAGAAATAGGGTAAGGGCTTGAAATTATCCCAAGGGGAAGGTGTTGGGAACCCCTTAGGATCCACTAGTGTGGTTCCCGGCCAGATAGTTCTTTGTGAATTTGTGCAATTAGCAAGTAAACAGATAAGACTCAAATAAGAGGGGATTTTGAATACATAAATAAAACGAAGTTTTTGAAAGAGTTATAACTAAACATGCTGACGAATACAAGAAGGGTCCTAGGTTTATTTGTAATATGGATCACACCAATGCAATACCCAGTAATCACTCCTCTAAAGAGGGGTTACACGTGGTATTAGCGCATTGGTCATCATATCCATATCTACCCTTCCCACCCCGTTAAGGTATTAAAGCGCGGATTGGTCTCGACCTCTATTGCATGCTATTACCCGTCCCATTCCTATCAGTCCTGGAGGAATTTAGGACTACTATTCCTGTAAGAAGGAGGTTCTAAGCTGACTCTTAGGTGTAAAGGTAAAAGGCTAAGGCGACATACAAAAAACACGTTGGACTGCATTTAAAGGGGAAACATTTGAACAACAAAGAGGCTCAGATATACCTCCTCAAATTGAACACATAAATAGCATGACTTAAAACACATTTAAGGTCAGAATTTAAAATACTGAGACAGGGGAGTTTTAGTTGTTGAAGCAAACCACTTTATTACATAACTCAGATAAGAAATCCGAATCAGGCCTGCCTGCTGGTTATAGCAATTACTGATTAACAAAGGCGGGTTCAGTCTTTATTGTTATTACCTAAGGCTTGCCTAAGTGTTTGGGTGAGATCCTATAAATATGATATCTATTACCGATTTGAAAATGGCAAAGCAGTAACAGTTCTAAAATAAATGATTTGAGATCCTATAGACATGCTTTCTAAACCGTATTAAGAAGAGTTAGTTCAGAACAGTATGAGTCAAACTGATTTTAAACTAGACTAACTTCAGTTCCTATAGGCATGATCTCTACTATTGCTGATTTTTAATTCCTATAGACATGATATCTAGTCAAACGTGAAATGAAGCAGGCATGATTTACTTGAGATTCCTATAGGCATGATTTCTATGGAGAAATACTGATTTTAACCTTATGAGCATGATGTCTGATTGTAACCATTTAGATCCTAGGAGCATGGTGTCTAAGTGTGGTAATAAAGATGCAGAATTTGGGACAAATCCTATAGGCATGTTATCCAAATGCAGAATTAAACATACAGAAAACAAGTCATATAGGCATGTTCTCTACCCTTCTAATAGTTAAACATGCATAATTACCCAGCCCTTTTCACTAACCAACCCCAATGTTTATTACAAATTATTACAGACCAAGTACCGAATTACATCAGAAAAGTGTGAAAATAAGAAGTTACAACAATAGGAAGCCTGATTCTGACTTCCTCTCTGAATTATGGAACAAATCACCTCAAATGCCACTTGTTTCAAAGCCTTTCTCAGACCTGGGTGTGTCAAAGTTCCCTAAGGGTCTCAAGGGACCCCGGGCAGTGCTTACACACAAGTTTGCATAACCAGATAGAGATGAGTGTAGTGTGGGAGGGCCAACCCTTATGTGTCCAAGTTCAAGGGGAGCTCATGGGTCCCAAGGCAAGGCTCACACAAGAGGGGCAGAACCTAAGTCTAAGAGTATAGTGGAAGTGCAAAAATAGGGATTTGTTCAAAACTGAGTTGAGAATAGAGAGGGGTAAGGGTGATTGGAAGTAGTACAGCTAACATTACACAGAATCAACACTTTCATACAAAGGGGTTAGGGGTTTGGGAATTCATTGCAGGGAGTATATGACCTTAGGAAGGGGCCAAGCTTGGGCATGCACAACAATAGATGGTGCTAGCATGCCCATATATCAGCCAGAGAACACAACACATAGAGGGGATGTGAAGCATGTAACCCTAAGGAGGGGTCAACTTTGGGGTCATGCACAGCAATGTCTAATGCTGACATGCCCCCAAACCAACCAAGGAATACAAACACATAGGGGATATGGGGGTTTGGGGTTCATAAGTCATAATAAGTGACTGACAGAGTTCATACATAAGAAAACATTAATTCAGAAGAGAAAGGGGCAAATTACAGTATGCTCTGTATTGGAACTTGATTAAACACAAGCAGGAAACAGGCAAGAGTGAAGGAAATAGTAAGGAAACATGTTGTTGTTGATGCTGGAAAATTAATTAGAACATACCAGTAAAGAAGCAAATGCAGAAAGAAAAGTAAGCAACTTCCCCACAGCCTAGCCTTGGCTTTCAGCCAGCTAGACAAGGCAGCAACAGAAGTAGTAACAGAGAAAAGAGAGAGTTTTAGTGAGGTGTGTGTTCTGAACTCAAGTGTTCGTTCCTTGTGTTCGTGTGTCTGAAAGAAGAGGGATGCAGGGTATTTATAGCCTTTTGAAAACGAGTGAAGGAGAGGTAATAAGTAAATTTTTAGTACAAATATGGAAACAATCAACAGTCAGAATCAATTATACAAGTGATTCCCTTTAATTAAGGAATCACTGTCCAACATATTCAAATAAGGAAAGAGATCAGTTTAGAGACGGACTGATTATTGTCATAAAAGAAGTAGTACAAGCATTAAGTAAGTAATCAAGTCTAAGTACAGAAATATACTTATTTTGGAAAAGATTCAGTAAGGCAAAGTATCATAGTAAAGGGGAAAGAATCAATCAATTTGAACGGGCGAGTGAAATCAGGGTTCATAAAAGGGAAACTTTAGAAATCGGTCACAAGATGAAGATCAATCAAGGAAGAACCTTTAGCATATAAATAAAGTGAACAAGGTCATCAGACATGCGAGGCCAAACTCATTGTCAAAATCACAAACATGCAGTAGTGGCAGAAATAAGCTAGGGTTCAGTAGTAAAGCAAACATTCGAAGCATAGTAATCAAGTAGGTCGAGTCACATTGAATTAACAGGGAAGAAAACAGAGCATCGGAAACATGCAAAGGTTTCACAATAGCAGGTGAGGAAACCCCATTTAAAAAGTTAGGGTTTCAACCCTAGTCGAGTTGAAAGATAGTAAAAAAAATCAGATGAGTCATATAGAGAAAAGAGAGAGTCCAAAACAAAAGCTTTCAGTCGAGTCAAGTACTCAAACAAACAATTTCAGACCTAAAGACCTAGGGTTTCAACAACAATCGATTTTAAAAGGTGATAAACAAAAAAATCAAACTAGTGCTAGCAAACAGCTTCAGAATTCGAATGAACCCAAAAGAAATTAGGGTTTTCAACATGCTAACTCAGATAGGAGAACAACATGAGCAAGACATAGAAAAATCACAGACACGTTAAAATCAGAGAAGAGATTTTGAAAAGAAAAAACTTGGAGGAAAACCTTAATCGGAAAGTGAAGAGTCATTTTGAAAGAAAGGTCAAAGAAACTTCGAGAAGCACTTAAAAAGTTCATGGCAAGCATAGATCTAAGGTGGATCTGAAAGCGATCAAAAAAGTCTTAGAGATTAGGGTTTCAGAAAACCCAAAAGCAATGAGAAAGGCCTTGAAAGTTACCGATCTAATCGGGAGAGTCAAGGATCTAACTCGAATGGCCATAGATGGCCGGAGAAAGGTCAGGGATGACCAGAGAAAGGTCATCGAGCAAGGACTGGACCAAATCCCCTCGAGGTCTGGTCATGAAACCATAGAATCAAACACATAGGAGTCATGGAAGGCTGGTACATGCCTCAAATGACCACGGAAGGCCATAGATTAGGTAGGTATTAGGGTGGATTAGGGTGGCGGCGGCTAGGGTTTATGTGGTGTTGCAGAGAGGGTTTGAGAGGAAGGGGGTTCAAGGGCGGCGGTAGGTGAGAAATGATAGGGTTTTGGGGTTGTTTGGAATTAATTAAGGAAAGGGCGAGTATTGGCCGTTGATCTGAATGATCAACGGCCTGGATTAAAACGGGTAAGTGGGGCGGTTTATGAAACTGGGCTTGGGCCTGGTCTGATGGGTTCAATTGGGTTGAGGATTGGGTTTAAATTGGGGTAGAATTTAGGCTATAATTGAAACGTAACTGGGCTATTATATAAATAGCCAATTTTCCCCCTATTAAAATTATAAAAAATAGTAAATTGATTTCTGGAAATAAATTAGAAGTACTAGAATGATTTATGACATATAATTAACCATCTAAAAATATTGGACTTAATCTTTATGAATATAAACGCAATTAAATCCTAAAAGAGGCTAATGTTGCAATTATACAATTTAGCCTTAAAAATACTAAATGATTTTGTAAAAATGTGCAAAAAATTCCCTTAGCTATATCTTAGCATAAATATAAAAGTTCAATAAGTGAATCACCAAAAATGATAATTTTAGAAATAATTATTGGGGTTTTATGGATAAAAATAGGGAAATAAATTGATTTAAAAACCTTTAAAAATTAAGGAAAAATAATGAGACACTTGGACATACATTGTATATGCATACATATGCTATTTTGAGGGTACTTTGCATATTAAAATATATATAGAGAAAAATTGGGTATCAACAGATGCGGTACAAAACTTCTACGCATCTCTCTTTACTGTTGAGGGGGACCACATCTGTGTGCTTGTAAATGGAATAGACATTGCGCTCGATGCTTTAGCTTTGGGGAAAGTTCTTCAAGTTCCATGTGAGGGGATGTCCTCCGTTAAGGGTGCTTGTGGAGCTAGCTTCAGGAGACCCATTATGAAAGAGCAAGCTATTCAGCAGGGGGAACAGGTACATAAGAAGGCACTATTTTCTGAGTATCAGTTTCTCTTTGAGCTGGTTAATAAGGCGCTCTCACCTCGTGCTGAGAGGCGGCCTATTACTTCTATGTCTGATCTTGTCTTAATGGAGGCTCTTGATGAGTTTGCCCCGATCAATCTGCCAGCAATCATGATAGAACACATGCAAAAGGTAGCAAACTTTAAAGGTGGCAATCATGGGCTCCCTTATGGTTTTCTCCTCACTCGAGTGTTTCAGTTCTACAAGGTTCCTTTGGCCAATCCTAAAGTGGGCACCCGTAAGCAAACCTTCTCCTAAGCCACTCTAGAAGAGTGTGAGTGTGTATAAAAAAGGTTGGTGGAAGCACCTCGACCATCTCTCAGCTGATCAATGCACAGAATGCTGCTGCCGAAGAGATTAGGAGGTTAAGGGCTCAAAATGCCATACTGGAAACTCAACTTAGTCAAGCTGTTGGGGCACCTAGTTCTGTTAATTCTTCCCATGAAGAAGTTGCCCGCTTGACCAAGGAAAATGCTGAGCTTCGCGCATAGTTGCTTTAACAGCTGTCTGCAAATGCCCGTATGGACCTGATTCTCAAAACCATTGCTGCCTCCTTCTCCAAGTCTCCCTCTTCTAGTGCCCGAAACCTCTCAGTGACCAGTTGTCTTTGTTCAATATGTTTTGTGGATGTTGTTTTTGTTTTGTTTATCTTTCTGTGATGGCATGTTTGGATTTCACTGTTACTGCTCCTGTTTAATCAGTCCATTTTCATATCAATGAAACAACTCTTTTTTTTGCTTGTACAATGATGTTTTCGTTTTGCTTCTCTTTTTTGTCATGTAGTGTGCACATATGTGGCATGAGTTGGTTGTGTTAGACTTCTTTATGCTAATTGTCTGCTTGTGTATTTTTAATGATGCCAAAAGGGGGAAGTATAATTAAATCAGGGATTTGATTAAGGGGGAAGCATAAAGTCAGGGGGAACTTGTGAAGTTCCTGTTACCTTATCTGGTTATCTCTCCTCTAAATATATATGTTATCAATGTCTATGTTTGTCATCATCAAAAAGGGGAGAATTTATGGGGTTTCAATGTCTTGCCTTATGTTTTGATGATTTAACAAACTTATTATCAAGAACCAGATAGGGAACCCAACACACTTGGCCTACATTGCAAGAACAAATTCCAGCCTGAACTCCAACTAATGTGAACTGCTGCAAGTGTAGAGAATTGAGGAACAAGACAGGGACCTGATCCATTGGTGTTCCTCTGACAGAAACATAAGTCAATAATACAGCTGGAAAGCAACTGCAAAAAGTAACTGCCTGCAATTGTTCACGCGACAGTGCAGCAAACAGTGCATCAGTCACTTCCCATTGGGAAAAGACGTGTACCAACCACGAATTGACATTATCCTTGGTATTTTATTGGTAATATAACTATATGGTGCAAGGCACAAGACATTTACTTGAGCATTTAGTGATATTTTCTAAAGAATTAAAGATCTGATCTAGCATTGAAGTCACTGGTGTCAAGAACAAGAAGACAACTCCACTAAGGATCAGTTCCACAATGAGTCAATGTGTGTCCGTATTTGAGTTGTAATCTTGTTGTTTGTTCTTCATTGTAACTCCTATCTTGCTTTCTTAGAAGCCTTGTTTTAGGAAACTCAAAATCATAAACCTTCAGAGTTTGTGTTGTGACTAGTGAGTGACAAAGTGGCTTGTGGTAAGTGTATCACAAGTTAGTTGAGCTAAAGTCTTTGTAACTAGTGAGTGACAAAGTGGCTTGTGGTAGATGAATCACAAGTTAGTTGAGTTGAAGTCTTTGTAATAGATTCATTACAAAGTGGCTTTTAATAGTGTGATTAGAAGTTAGTGAAGTCGAAAGCCTACAAGTGTAGTTCGTGATTTTTGTCCCCCTGAGTTGGGATTTTTCCACGTAAAAATCCCGTGTCTCATTTACTTACTATTTCCTTAGTATTCTCAGAGGGAACCCATAGAGGACCAGGTACTCTATAGTTTGGTGGACTCATATAAACTAACATGTAGGTTTACCTCTTAAACAAACCCGATATGCCAATTACTCACTCGCAATGACAACGTCTAAATCCACTCTTATTAAATAGAAACTGTACACGGCCGTATGCAATGTACATTGCCCAATTATGAGTCAGGGTTGAATCCCATAGGAATTAATATAAGGACAATTGATAATGTAAAAGGATTGTTACTCACTAACTCTAACCTAAATGAAATCAAGTATGATTTTAGTTTAAACTACAGTTTCCGAAATACACTAATCTAACCAATGGGGTGAACCAGCTTTGGATATTTGAGGCCTCGGCACATAGCAGTTGAAGTGAAACTCAAGAGCAATCCAATGTAATGGTAATTCACCATTAAATGATTTTAAATCAATTGTTCATAGCCTTGAGTAACAATTCTTTATTAAATTCTTCCGAGCACTAACAAGACTTCCTAGTTGGCTATTTCTCTCCCAACCAAGAGCACTAAGAACACCAAATTTTGGCTACAACTTAGATTGTTCCTATCTCTATGTGAATCTATTAGATTAGGTTTAAAACCCCAAATCGTGTTAATTAGTCTTTCCTACTTTAATTCGCTTTCTCGAGTCAAAGTCTAAGTAAATTGGTATACTCCCCACGGAAACATTAAATAATAAAACCAATTAAAGAAACAATAAGTTTTCTCCACAACAAACTATGATAAAACACTACATAAACAACAAAAGCTAAGAACAAATTATTACTCGACAAGCCTTTCAACTTTGTTGTCCAAGGTCATCACCTACAAGAAATATTATACAAAGCAATAGATATAGGTGTATATGGGTAAAATCGAGCTCATGGTATGCCTCGGTTTCCGATGAAGTAAACGGAGCAAGAAACGAGAGGGAAAGAAGCCCCTCAATCCAGGGTCGGGGTGAAATGACTGCCCTCGGGAATATCCGAGCCATGACCCACAGGTCTGGTTCGAACTTCAAAGGCTTCAGAGAACATTACTAGACAACCGAGCATGACCAACAGAAGGTCGTGATATCCGCGACCGATCGGATATCACAGCATAAATCTCGGCACGTATCAATAGAGAACCGATGATTAGTTAAACATGAGATTTTTACCTTTTATGGAATTGTACTTAGGGTGAAACTCCCCTACTATATAAATGGGAGATTGATTATTCATTGAACATAATTTAACACACACATACCAAGGAAATATACTATTGTTTTCTCTGTTATTCAAAGTTCTTATTCTTGTTAGTCGGTGCTTGGTCATTGTAAGTTTGGGATCGAGGACGAATATTTCGCCAATGTTGTCATCGAGTCCAGGATCACCCTCTATTCCATGTGGTTTGACAATTTATTACATCTTTTACCTATTTAATCTAACACATTTTATCGTTTGCATCGAATTGATCCGCGTATCCTTATAACCACTTATAAATATTATTGTTATCCGTTTTTTTAGAGTAAACAGTTTGGCGCCCACCATGGGACTAAGGATAATGGTGGCTATTTGATACTAATTTCCACAACACACTATGTTTTGCTCTTGTTCTTTGAGATCTTAATTTCAGGAAAACTTCAAGATGTCAAACTCTCAGTCTGCTCACCTAAACGTTGGTGCTGAGTCTGGCCACCGCGACGAGAACAACAATATAGTTTCCAGCAACGATGTTCACCCCGTTGACCCCAACGGGTTCCCGATCATAGATCTAATCGATGTCAGATAACATGTGGCCATCGAAGCTAACTTACCCACCGACCCAGAGAACAATATTCGCGTGGGAGCTAGGTCAGCAACCAGGGATACGCATGATGGTGAAGGCAATGGGATCAACTTGCGGGTGATCTTCGAAATATTCTATGCTCAACAGGCAGCGCTAGACCGGTTGTAGAACCAAACCCGTGCTCCCAGTAGAGTTGAGCCTGAACCATCCCCGGAAAACACCCGCAGAAATGAATTAATCACAGAAAGGCTGAGTGAAGCCGAATCCGGGACCAATCCCGAGATAATAAAGATGCTCGAAACGGGTAGAATTGGGAGAAAAGAAAATCGAAGCTACCGACACAAAGGTAGAACCTACAACCCAGGGTCGATCAAATCCCGGGGGCACCACCGATACTGAAAGGCCTGGATTCCAAGAAGTTTGTCCAAAAGACTCCCCCCCTCTCGCCCGAGCTCAACTCCGAAGCTGGTCCTTAAGATGCTTGGTATGCTTGAAGATCCAAAGTATAATGGAACGATTGATCCAAATGAACATGTGACCCCGTACATATGCGCCATTAAGGGGAACAACATCGAGGATGATGAAATTGAATCCGTTCTGCTGAAGAAATTCGGAGAGACCTTGTCAAAAGGAGCAATGATATGGTATCACAACTTACCCCCTAATTCTATTGACTTGTTTTCTACGCTTGCAAATGCCTTTGTAAAAGCACACGCCGTAGGCATCAAGGTCGAAACCAGGAAGTCAGACCTTTTCAAAGTGAAGGAAAGAGATAATGATATGCTCAGAAAATTCGTGTCTCGGTTTCCAATTGAGTGAATGGACCTGCCCCCTATCGCGAACGATTGGGCCATTTAGGCCTTCTCCCAACGACTCAATACTCGATGCTTGTTGCCTTCATAGAAGTTGAAGCAAAAGTCTGATAGAATATCCAACGGTAACTTGGGCCGACGTCCATAACCGGTACCAATTAAAATTCATGGTCAAAGATGATCAGCTTGGGGCCCTTTCTGGGTCCGTTTATTTCTTTAGGGCTAGTGACAGATCCAAAATATCTTGAACCAAGATAAAAAAGAGACTGGTATCAACCATACAATGGAGACCTAAGAGGTAATGGGTCTGGACGAAACCCTGTGAGAAGTGAAATGAGAAGAAATCGAGGTTAAAATAACCGGGGACTCATGAGAAAAAGTGGTTTTGACAGGCCCATCCGGCCTAGGGAAGCGCCAAGGTCATTGGAGTACAACTTCAGCGTCGATGTTGCTGCCATCGTATCTGTCATCGGATGCATCAAAGACTCCAAGTGGCCTCGACCTTTTCAATCTGATCCTTCCCAAAGGGACCCCAACCTAATGTGTAAATATCTTGGCACTCACGGCCTTAGAACTAAAGACTGTCGACAACTGAGGAAGAAGTAGCCCGGTTATTCAAGAATGGACACCTCTGAGAATTTTAGAGTGATCGAGCAAAAAACCACTTCAAAAATAGGGATGCCAACAAACAAATCGAGCAAGAGGAACCTCAGCACGTCATTAACATAATTATTGGTGGAGTTGACATTCCCCAAGGACAGATGTTGAAACACACTAAAGTATCCATCTCAAGGGAAAAATGGACTCGAGACTATGTACTGGAGGGAACCGTATCTTTCATCGATGAGGACGCTGAAGGCATCGTACAACACACAATGATACACTGGTAATATATGTACTCATAAATAAATCTTGAGTTAAGTGTGTGTTAATTGATTCAGGTAGCTCGGCCAATATCATTAGATCAAGGGTCGTGGAACAGCTGGGTCTGCAAGACCAAATAGTGCCTGTAGTCCGAGTCTTCAATGGATTCAGCATGGCTTGCGAGACCACTAAATGGGAGATAACCCTATTGGTAAACACCCTTGGGACCGCCCAGGATACAAAGTTTTACGTGATCGAATGAGATATGAGGTACAATTCTTTCTTTGGGAGGCCATGGATTCTCAACATAAGGGCAGTACCCTCGAAGCTGCATCAACCTTTGAAATTTCCTACACCGGGCGGGATCAAAATAGTTTACGGAGAACAACCAGCTGCAAAACAAATGTTCACGGTTGCTGATGTGTTTCTGATATCCGTGCTCTCGACATCAAATAACCCGATTTCCTACACCAAGGAAGAAACCAAATAGAAATCATCGATGCCGGCCCCGACCGAGCTGGAAAAGTAGGGTGTGAGCGAAGATGGTGACTATGGAGTTCCCAGGTCTTTTATAGCCCCCACCGATTCCGATGCCACCAATTCAACGGTCGAGGAACTGGAGCAAGTCATATTAATCGAGCGCCTAGCTGATCGTAAGGTATACCTAGGCACGGGGTCAAGTCCCGAGCTAAGGAAAAAACTCATTGGATTTCTTATAGCTAACATAGATTGTTTTGCTTGGTCCCACCTTGAATTGGCAGGGATCCCGCCAGAAATAACTACTCACAAGCTAAGCCTAGATCCGAAGTTCCAACCGGTCAAACAGAAAAGGAGACCTCAATCCAAAGTCAAGCATGCATTCGTCAAAGACAAGGTATCAAAACTGCTTAAAGTATGATCCATTCGGGAAGTTAAGTAGCCGGATTGGTTAGCAAAGATAGTAGTAGTCCCTAAAAAGTGGAATAAATTAAGAATATGTGTAGACTACAAAGATTTGAACAAGGCATGCCCCAAGGACTCTTTTTCGTTGCCCAACATCGATCGGATGATCGGTGCGACGGCCTGCCACGAGATCCTTAGCTTTCTCGATGCCTATTCGGGTACAACCAAATTCGGATGGACCCGAACGACCAGGAAAAGACATCTTTCATCACTAAATACAGACACCTTATGTTATAACGTAATACCATTCGGACTACAAAACGCTGGTGCCACTTATCAACGCCTAGTAAATCGGATGTTCGAAGAATAAATAGGAGTCCTGGGTTGCTTTGGTATGTTTCGGACCACCCGGAGCAATTTAGAAATTGATAGATTTTGCTGGTGTGCTTTCCGACCATGAAGAGGGTTTTGCGATCCCGAAGAAGGATTTTGGAAGGGTCAGTGGTTTGTTCTTCGCGAATGTGAAGAGGGCCACACGACGAGATGGAAGACTTGGTTACTCTTCTCGAACGTGAGGAAGGAAGAGGAAGGAGGGGCTGGAAGGCTTAGGCCTTCGCGAACGCGACTGAATGGACCACAGAGGTGGAGGTTTGGGGGGGGGGGGGGTTTGCATCGTGAAAGTGAAATGGTCATCGCAAACACAATGAAGGATTTCTTGGCGGGGGCAACATAGCCTTCGCAATCACAATGGTTCTTCTGCGATCGCGAAGAAGAAAACCTAGGCACAATGTGATTTTTAATACGGAACTTAGGCTCATTTAACCATTATTTCTCTTGTTTTGGGCGATTTGGGAGATCTTTGAATGACCATTTTCATCAAATGCCTTTAGATAAGTTGTTTTTGCCTATTGTTAGTTAGATGTATGGATTAGTTGTGAATTTTAACATGCAAATTAGTAGAATTTTGGGAACTTGTTAAAAAACCTAGAATTTTTTAAAACTGAGATTTGATCACAAAAATTGGTTATGGAATTAGGTGTAATTTATATATTTGAGTTCCCGATGACATGGAATAGTTATCTTCGAAAATTTTCAAAATTCGAGCGCGTGAGCCTGAGGTTGACTTTTGTGGACTTTTCAAGTTGGCTTGGAAATTGATTCTAATAGTTGAATTATGAGTTTTGGAGCGTACATTGATTTGTTTATATGTCCTTTTGACAATTTTTGAGATGCTAGACGTCGATTTGAGGTGATTAGTGTGGTGTGGGAGCCGAGTAATGGACTTGGAAGCAAGGTATGTTTGTTGCCTAATCTTGTAAGATGGAATTATCCATGTAGATATTTTATTTGTTATGTGTTACATGATATGGGTGATATGTACGTATGAGGTGACGAACGTTCGTCCGTAAGCAATATTATGTTTATGTCAAGTAGAGTTAGACCTACATTATGCCTTAACTGTACTACCGAATTAAACTTGCTTATTTGATTACTTGAATTCATAACTAGACTAGAATTTACGTATTGACCGAGCCTCATTGCCTTGGGTTTTGGAGGGATATTGATTAACTTAGCAATTATTTTTTCTCTTGTAGTCCCATCCTAATGTTGCGTATGTGATCGAGAGTTCCATATCTTTTTGACCCGCACGTATCTTCGCTGGTGGGAAACTTTCTCTAGTCCTATGGTATCGGGTCGTACGCCTCAGCAATGCTATGAAATATGATTATGATCGGGCCATACGACCACGACAGTTTTATGAAATCCATCTATGGAGGTGTCTGTACGACCTCGACAGTGTTCACTATAATTTGAGATTAGTGGAGTCGAACAGGGTGGACTTCACCACATTTCAGCTAGAGGGGGAGGCTCATAGATGTTGGCAGTTTTATCTTCTGAGTAGGCCAGCGGGTTCACCTCCCTTTACATGGGATTAGTTCACATACCTCTTCCTAGAGAAGTATATCCCAGCTTCAAAGAGGGAGGTTTGTAGGGTCAGTTCCAGCGATTCCTGCAGGGTCAGATATCTTTGACCGACTATGAGGCGAGATTCATTGAGTTATCTCTTCAAGTAGCTATCATACCCCCTATAGATGCAGAGAGAGTGTGGAGGTTTATTGGAGGCATGGACTATAGGATTTAGGTTTCAATGGCTCTTGAAGTAGAGATGGGGACTCCTTAGTACAAGGTTGTGGAGATTGCTCGGAGGATCAAGCATATCCTCAACTAGGGCATAAAGGTCATATCAAGGGATAAACAACCTCGGGATTTTGGTGTGTTCAGTAGTTCCCCGTCTGAGGGCAGAGTTCAGTTGGTGAGGGGCCACCCTAGAAGGCCTATGTCTTCAGCACCACAACCTCTTCAGGGTGCTTCAGCGCAACTATACTTCAGTGCCATTCCGGAGAGCACCTACCGTCCGCCATCTATTCAAGGTTCCTCTAGTGGATACTTAGGCTATTTGGCCCAGATCCAGGGTCATCAATTTTACGCATCGAGACGTTACATCGTGTATGAGGAGCTTGGTCATGTGAGGAGGCTTAATCCAAGGCTTCGGAGCAAGGCAGTGCAGCAGAGCTATAAGCCCGTTATTACCATACCAGCTGCCGCACTGCCTATCCGCCTACTAAAGGCAGAGGGTAGGTGGGTAGGGTTCTCCCTAGATATGGAGGCTAATCAAGTAGCGCTCCAGCTAGATTCTATGATTTTCTAGCCAGAATAGACGCAATTGCCTCCGACGCCGTGATCACATGTATTATTTTCATCCACTATAGAGATGCTTCGGTAGTATTTGATACAATGTCTACCTATTTTTATGTCTCTTATCTCATTTCTCCTTATCGAGATGTATCTTGTGAGTCCTTGGCTGTTCTTGTATATGTGTCCATGCTAGTGGGTGATTCTATTTCTGTAGATCGGGTTTAGCAATCCAGTGTAGTGACTTATTTTGGGTATGATACCATAGCGGATCTTCTATTGCTCGATATGATTGACTTCCAAGTTATCTTGGGTATGGACTGGTCGTCTCCGTACCACGTCATTCTCGACTACAATGGCAAGACTATTACCTTGTGATGCTAGAGTTTCCTAGGATGGAGTGGAGACATTTATCTAGTAATACATATAGTCGAGTTATTTATTTCCTAAAGGCACGACATATGGTCGAGAAGGGTTGTTTGGCCTATCTGCCTCAAAGACTCCCATGATAGATTCAGTGCATGTGGTGCGGGAGTTTTCCGATGTATTTCGTGCTGACTTACCAGGCATATCACCAGATTGTGATATTGATTTCGCATTAATTTTGCACCAAGCACCCAACCTATCTCTATTATGCCTTATTGTATGACCCATGCGGAGTTGAGAGAGTTGAAGGAGGAGCATCAGGCCGAGTGTGTCACCTTGGGAAGCACCGATACTATTTGTGAAGAAGAAGGATGGAAGCATTCGAATGTGCATTGATAACCGCCAGTTGAATAAGGTGACCATCAAGAATAAGTATTCGTTGCCACTTGTTGATTATTTATTCGATCGGCTTCAGGGTTCTCGGTTGTTCTAGAAGATCAATGATATTCGGCTTAAAGTATGTATATTTATATGCATATTGCCTCACATTTTACTCATGTTTCGTAGAGTTTAGATGTGTAAGGCAATGATTTATTCTAATTCGTGGTATTTTTATGTGTAGGAGCCATCCGGAATAAATGTGGGATGAAAGTGCATTATTTGAAGCAAAAAGGGAACAAAGTGAAAAATTGGGACCGTGTGGCGCCACAGGTAGGGTGGGGCAGTACTAGTCGCCCAGCTTCAAGAAGCAAAAAATTTCTAGCGCTCCACGCTACCCTGTGTGCTGTATGATAGGTTTCACTCCTATTTCATCCGGGACAAGTTTATTTCGGCCCAAGACGCCCCAACTCGTATAAAAGCAAGTCTAAACCTATTTTGGAGGGGGAGACGCCACTTAGAGAGGAAAGTACACGCACGGGAGCAAAG
The DNA here is from genome assembly GCF_001879085.1 of Nicotiana attenuata. Lineage (NCBI taxonomy): Eukaryota > Viridiplantae > Streptophyta > Magnoliopsida > Solanales > Solanaceae > Nicotiana > Nicotiana attenuata. The sequence continues at coordinate 339,051 of NW_017670770.1, read as the reverse complement.
ATTCTCAGTGTTTTCTTCCTCTTCTCTTTCTTTAACTGTATAGTTTATTAGTTCTAGAATTGTGGGGTGCTACATGAATATTGTAGTTTGAAGCTTGAACTGTTCGTATTATTTATCATATTGGTTTATTTATTCAATCTTGCACTTAATTATTTGATTGTTTGATCACCAATTGAATACTATCTCTGAATCTAGGATTGAACTCGGGAGAGAGAATTTTAGATTGTATATAAGATTGAGAAGAGCGAGATCATGAACCTGAGTATCGGGAACAGATTTGCGGTTAGGATAGGAATATACCTAATTGCCTTGCTTGATTATTATAGAGGAATTACTAATGCGTTCTTGTTAATCCTAATTACATAAGAATATAGGCGTTAGGATAGCTTGAATAGGCGAGTAGTGCTTCGGGGGAATACTGCAGGTAATATTAGCCATGTCAATCAATAAATTAGATAATTTAATTAGATAATTTAATTAGACAACTTAAGTAGAAAATTCAACGGGATTGTTAGCTAACCCATAGATCTAGAATATTTTCTCCCATCGAATTCATCCCTAAGATTACATTTTTGTTTCCTTTAATTTTTTAGTCTACTATTCTAGATTAGTTTTAGTTAAATATTCATCCTTTAGAAAATTGCTCGAATTGATTAATTGTCTTAGTTTAATTTAGTAAATAGTTAATCACAAGTCCCTGTGGGTACGATATCTAGACTTACAATCCTATTTTGCCTGCCGACCACGTATGCTTACGTGTGCGTATTGGAGCAATAAGTTTTTGACGCCATTGTGGGTCTTAGAAATTAACTATTTTACTAGATTAGATTTTTACTTTCTTTTCCAATTTTTTTTTTAATTTTACCTTAGTTTAATATTTTATTATCTTTATTGATATGGCATCTTAGAATGAGAATTGGTTGAGTATTGGTCATTCTTATTTTGGTAAACCTTGTCTATATCGTGGAGGACCAAACATGTGGAAAATTATGAATCTCAATCTTAAGAGTAGAATTTTTTTAATATGTGTCGTTGTCAAGGTGGCCATTGGGATGGTTGTCCGAATTCTTGTGACCCTTCTCTGGGCTCTCATTATGATGTTTCTAATAATATTTGTGAGTAGGATAGGAGCATTGAAGCGGAGGAGGTGGAATGCGCAGCTCGTTTTTGACATAGTGTCTTGTAGCTATTACTCAAAGTGTTCTTCAATTATTCTTTTCTTTATGTCGCAACAGAGCTCATATCGAGGGTCCGATCGAGGCCGAATTTCAGTGTTCAACTTAAGATCAGGCTTGATCATCACATTACAATTGGTTTGATCGTTCATTTTATCTTTAACTTAATCACTTGTTGTTCTTAGATCATACAATTTGAATTAAATCACATATCCTTTAAACCGCCTACAAATTTAATTGTTAATCATTTTTTAGGGTAAACAAGCTCCTCACGAATAATTCCACAGGTTTCAGCTAAAATTTTAGAGTGTGTTCCTTTTAAAGAAAAGACTCTTGTCCCCTACCCCACTACACCACACAAAGACTGCGATCAAAAGTCAATATTTCCAAAGGCTGCCTGCGTCTTGAGATCAAAAGTCAAGTTACTAGCTAGTAGTACAAAAATGACAAAACAATTGTACTAAGTATTCAAACCAGATGCTAAATGAAATATGAATCTGTCAATCTAGGATGAAAACGTGCTATATGGACATATCATATATAAAATCATGTCAAATCTATTTTGTTTAAATTTCGTATTTGCATGGTAATGAAGTTTACTTCAACAATAATCGATCATCTAGAAACATAACAGGCAGCCATTTGGTCAATGTCAACCTTCCCAAATGATATATTAAAAAGATAATGCCAGCCATGAGCATGCTTATGAGTAATGCATTACTGTTTTATAATGTTAATATTCACGTGCTTGAAAGCAGCCTTGGCGTAACTGGTAAAGTTACTGTCATGTGACCACGAAGTTACGAGTTCGAGCCGTAGAAACAACCACCTAGAAAAATGCAGGGTAAGACTGCATACAATAGACCTTTGTGGTCCGGCTCTTCAGTAGACTCCTTGCTTAGCGGAATTATATTGGATCGGGATGACCGTTAATATCCACGTGCTATGCTGACCCAAAGACGAAAAGAAGAAAATTTTAATTTCTTTTTTCTTGCTTCCCGTATATATTTTTTGTTTTATAGGGAAAAAAATATTTAAGCTTATCAATATCTTCACCTAACAAACCTATAAAAAGTAAATTAGACAATCATTTAGTTGCTGAATTTTAGATGTACGTAAATGGAAAACGTGTCAGACCAAGAAATAAAGAAAACGATTGACCAAATTTGGGACCTTATGTTTTCAATATAACATAACTTAACACGTCTTGATATATTAATTCAACTGTCAATAAAGAAGAGGATAGTGGTCGCAGCTCCAGGTGGATGAATGTTGAGTTGTTGACATAAAAGAAAAAACATTACTCCTTGTGAACTTGTTTAAGCATAGAGTTCAAGAAAAAATGAAATCTTTTCAAATTTATGGTCCTAACCAAGTCAAAAAGAGTTCCAGGATATTTATGTGATTATAAAAGCTTCTCACTAAGGATAGAATTGAGAGTTTACGTTAAATTGTTTCCAAATTTAGAAAGGGATTATTCTTTTTAAAACAGACCAAAAAGGAAATATGTTCACATAAATTGAAACGGAGAGTAATAGTTAATTTTTGATTCGTATAGACAATTCAAAGAGCTAATGGTGTTAGATCACAGAAGTCAAGTTAGATTCACAGTTTTTTCGTCTAGTCTGTAGTATTTGTTTTTCCCCTAGCAAACACTGGATCTTGGTTTGTACAGTATTAGTTTACTTAAGACATTGGACGACAACAACAACATTGATAATGATAATAATTTTAACTTTTACTTTGTGTTAATAATGATGACGATGTTACTTTTTCTTCAAGTATCTGCAGAAATTTTAGAAGACAGTCTTGGAAAAGTGCTTCAAGTATAAGTAAGAAACAATATCATTTATAAGCTATGAATTTTCAATTAGTTTTTGGAAAAGTTGAGTCACAAATAACCAAAAGTCAGTCTTGGAATTTAAACAAAAGGTTCTCTTACATGAAATATTTTATTTCTGTCTAGCCGACATGGAAAGCTGACTAATTTGTTTCCATCTAGAGTTTATCTTTAACAAAATAAAGAAAATAAAAGTTGAGTATATTCTTTATTTTTCCTTAATTAATTTTTTTTCGTGTCTATTTTCTCTATAGTTTTCCTTTCCATCCCTTAACTTGCTAGTTGGTAATTGAGAAAGGTTATGTTTAATTCATTTTTTATTCCCACTTTACATTAAAAGTTAAAGTACAGTAATTGGTGAATATATCATCAGCAGTACATCTCTGACCCTAACTAACCCAACTAAATATAATAATCGAAATGTCTATGTTATTTTTTTTTTTAATCTAATCACCAAAATTTTATGTTGTCATCCTCTGCTTCAAAATATAGTAATAATCCAAATAGAAGGTTAATGGTGATTGGTGAATATAGCAGCACTTCTCTGACCGAAACAAACTAAATATAATAATCTAATCATTAAAAATTTTTGTCCTCCTCTGATTTAATATTTGTTTAAGCATATTCGTACCTGTTATTATATCATCAATTAAAATCAAATCATATCACTTTCCTTCCTCTTTCCAAACTTCCACTCACTCTACCCTGCATGTACCTATATATTTCTATATATATCATCATCCACTCTTCTCCAGTTTCTCAAGCTAATTAATTTCCTATTTTCTCACCAAAGAAAGTGCTCACAATGGAGATGAAAATGATGTTGCCATCACCACTTGCCGTTTTCAACTTGGACGACAGTGCTTGTACTACTCCTTATATAAGTGCTCCTTCAAGTCCTGAACGTTTTGATGATGGTTTTACTTTTGAATTTAGTGGATATGAGTTGGAGAAAAGCTCAATATCAGCAGCTGATGAGCTCTTTGATGGAGGAAGAATCAAGCCTTTAAGTCAAAATGAAAGTCGTGGAAGGGAAAGAACTCAAAATTCTTCAAATTCTTCAAGTCCCAGCAGCAGGCACAAAGCAACAAGATCTTTATCTCCTTTGAGAGTTTCTGATTTGCTATTATTTGATCACAATGAAAACATTGATCAAGAAAACACAGAGACCTCTGCTACTGCTGCTTGTTCTTCTTCGGATTCGTCTTCAGTTTCATCATTGATATCACTCTGGAACAGAAAATGGAAGCTGACAGACTTATTGCTATTCAGAAGTGCTTCTGAGAGTCGAGCAACTAGCAATTTAGAAGAGTTGAACAAGTATGAGTTGGTGAAGAAAGCCCGTCAAGAAAATGTTAAATCGAATAGTAGTAATGTGGGATCAGCGGTACCGAGCTCCAGGAGGAGGAAGGTACCAATTTCGGCTCATGAGTTGCATTACAAGATGAAGAGGGAAGTGTTGAAAGAGATGAAGAAGAAAACCTTCTTACCGTACAAACAAGGTTTACTTGGTTGCTCAGGGCTAGATGATCCAATTTCAATGTACATGACTCGTCGTGAATAGCTCTGGTTGTCTCCATATGTAATTATTTGCTTAATATAGAAGAACAAATGGTTTGATTGAACATCTTTTAAAGTAAAGTGTTTACCCTTAAATCGGATAGCAATTTGTTTACCCTAAAAAACGGATAACAACAAATTTATAAGTGGTTTTAAGGATATGCGGATTACTTCGATACAAATGATAAATTATGTTATATTAAACAAATAAAAGATGCAGTAAATTATCAAACCACTTGAGGAGGATGATTCCGCACTTAACAATAGCCTTAATGAGATATTCGTCCTCGATACCAGACTTAACAAGGACCAAGCATTGATGAATAAGAACAAGAACTTTCAATGACAGAGAAAATAGTAGTATATTGCTTTGATATGCCTGTTACAGTGTGTTCAATGTATAATCAGACTCCCCTTTATATAGTAGGGAAGTTTCACCCTAAGTACAATTCTATTAAAGGTTTAAAAGTCTCCTTTTTGACTAATCACCGGTTCTCTACCGATACGTGGAGTTACGCCGTGATATCTAGCCGGTCGCGGATATCACGACCTTCTATTGGTCGTGCTCGGTTGTCTGGTAATGTTCTCCGAAGCCTTTGAATTTCGAACCAAACCTGGGGTCATGGCTCCGATATTCCCACGGGAGGTCATTTCACCCAGACCCCGGATCGAGGGGCTCCTTGCCTCGATTACGGCTTCTTGCCTTCTTGTTTCTAGCTCCGTTAACTTCATTGGAAACCGAAGCATATCATGAGCTCGGTATTATCAGTATACAGATAGTCCCCTCTTTTCTCGGAGAGTATGTTGACGAGAAATGACATTATGACCTCTAACACGTGTCGTCCATCGGTTGGCTATCTCTGGCACGAAACATCGTAAAGCCTCTATAAATATCTCTCTCCTTCGTTCACATTTCACTTTACATTCAAGCTTCTACCCTCAAGCCTTCACGATTTTACCACCCCTCTTTATACTCTAGTATTTTTACCTCCATTCTTCAAGACTCCTTAGTAAATTGCATGTTCTTACTCATTTTCTACACAAACCAACACATCTGAGCTTTCATCTTTCAACCTTTCGTTATCCTTTTCAAGCCTTTTCATATAACAATAACCTAAACCTCCAAATATGTCCCCTAAAAAGTTGTTTCTTCTTACCGACCGACTGCCAAAATTAATGAAACCACCCCTGACGTGGTTGACCTTGAGAAGTCCGTTGTTGTCATAGTTTCTGATGAACCGATTGGCGAATCTCCCTTGAAAATGTTCATTCCCGGGGGTTGTTCGGTCGCTGATGACTTTAAGGTTGAGAAGCTCTCTTTGGTGCAGGGTCGGCGTGAAGAGGCATCAAGATACTTTTGCTCAATCACTGAAGATGTCCTCCCTGAGGTCCGAAAGGACTGCAACTGGGCCGACAAGGACATAGTGGTTCCCGACCTGGAGGAGGCCATTACTACCTATGTTGAGGGATACCTAAGTGTTTACACTTATCCCTTGACGCTGGGCCCGGTGGACCTGGTCATTATGGACTTCTGTAAGAGGTAAGAAGTGTGCATCCACCCATTGTTGTGGACGATCGTAATCCTCCTTCGATTTTTCGTGAACAAGATCGACTCTTGTCGGCTCACCGTCGATCATCTACTCCGCCTGTATAGCCCCCCGAATCTTCAGTGGGGGACAGATAAAGCTAGTATGCCGGGCTAGCAAAGCCCCGTTCTCAAGCATCGACGAGGACCGGGATTGAGGCTGGCAGGGGCGCTTTGTCCGGGTGAGGGCCTCAGACTTGATCCCTGCCAAATATAGGCCACTCCCCAAGAGGTGGAATGCATCACAAAAGTACAACCTCCTTTCGAATGTTGATTTCATGTTCATCTCCTTTCTTCTCATTGGTATTTGTTGTGGTCCAACTATTGCTCGGGTGCCAAACGATGTCCCACGGCTCAAGGAGTGGTTCGAGCGTATTGTCTCACTGATGCCTTACTCCGAGAGCTCGTGGAGCAAACTCTCGAAGGGCCGTTGGGAGGCTCGTTCCCACGATAGCGTTCTGTCACGACCCCAATTCGCCCTCCGTGAACCATTGTGACGGCACCTTGTCTCTACAACTAGGTAAGCCTAAATTGCGGAAAGAAACCAAAAATTTACGGAAGAAAAACAATTTAAAACAATAATAAGAAAATAACCAGTGTATAAATGTGTCGTTCGGCAAACACCATATTTAACTCTCAAAGCCAACACATAAATCCAAGACCCAGAAACCCATGAATCACAAGCTAAGAAGTACTACACAGCAACACAGCTCTAACTCCAGAATGTCTAACAAGAACTGAAAATACAGAAAGGCTAATACTAAACAGCAAGAGTAGAAAGAGACTCCTCGGTCTGCGGACGCGGCAGATATACCTTGAAGTCTCTACAGAAGTGCCTCGCCTCAAGGATGATAAGACTAAGCCAAAGTACCTGGATCTGCACATGAAAAACATGCGCAGAAGGGGCATGAGTACACCACAGCGGTACTCAGTAAGTGCCAAGCCTAACCTCGGTCGGGTAGTGACGAGGAAGGTCAGGGCCCTACTGAAGTTAAATAAGATATAAGGTTTAACAGTGTGAAATAAACAGTGTAAGCAAGTAACACAGGATGTAAAGGACAGCAACAACTATCACAGAGGCAAGTAAAACACAGTAAGAGAATACAACTCAGCTCCAAGATAACAACCGGGGATCTCCCAGGATACTGTCCTATGGTTCCCAAATATAAATACCATATCCAACGGATCTCCCGGATGCAGTCCCGTAGTCCAACTCATAAATGTGCAAGGTGATCTCCCGGAATGCAATTCCGTAATCCCAAAGTAACATACAGGGGAGCTCCCGGGATACCGTCCCGTAGTCCCAAAGTAAAAGTGCAGGGGGATCTCCCGAAATACCGTTCCGTAGTCCTAGAGTAAATATACAGGGAGCTCCCGGGATACCGTCCCGTAGTCCATAAGTAAAAGTGCAAGGGGATCTCCCGGAATACCGTTCCGTAGTCCCAAAGTAAACATACAGCAACAACAAGAATTCAATCCAATCAATTTCATATCAAAGTGAAGCAGGTAATCCTAGCCTAGCATGGTGCACGTAATACAATTAAGGCACTTAAGGCAAATAGAGCAATTTAGACAAGTAGACATGCTTCTCTAGGATACAGCAGGTTTAATTTCCAAACAGTGTAAATAAGAAAAAGGAAGAACACAATTTAAGGCTATTTTTAATGAAAAAAAATCGGATTTCCAATAATTAGCACAAGTATGCGCTCGTCAACTCACGAGGCATTTCAATTACCACAATATCAATCCTAAGGGGAAAAGGTCCCCCACACAAGGTTAGACAAGCCACTTACCTCGAACCGGCTCAAAATCAACCTGATACCACGTTTTGCCACGAGTACTCGACTCCAAATGGCCCAAATCTATTCAATTCAATTGCATATCGTAAATAACACTTCAAGTAACTGATTCTATAATGAAATTCTAAGCTAATACACGAAATTAGGTAAAATAACCAAAATGCCCCTAAGGACCACGTCTCGGAATGGGTAAAATTCACATTTTCGGAATCCTCGTACTCTCAAGAGTCTATGCGTAACAAGAACACAAAAATCGGAGTTCAATTGACTCCTCCAATTCTCATTTAAAGTCTCTTAAATCCCAAGCCCTAATTCTTCAATTGTTGGTCTAAATTCCATGATTTACTAGGTAGATTTCACATAAGAAACGAGTTTTAAGACCAAGAATCTTACCTCTAAGCGTTTCCCCTCGAGTCCTTCTTCTATCCCCTTCAAAGAGCTCCAAAAATGATTAGAAATGGTGGAAATAAGCCCCCAAGTCGCGGAACCTCTTTTAAAATAATGCCATGCAGTTTCCGCATCTGTGGTCCTGTGACGGCATCTGCGGTCCCGCTTCTGCGAAAAATACACCGCATCTGCGGTCTTGCTTCTGCGGAAAATATACCGCATCTGCGGTCACGCTCCTACGGAAAAACATCGCATCTGCGGTCCCGCTTCTGCGGAAAATATACCGCATCTGCGGTTTCTGAAGAGATGGCCGAAATTTCGCTTCTGCGGCGCCGCACCTGCGGAACCCAAACCGCAGGTGCGGTTATGACAGCACCAGCAGCTGAAGCTGCAACTTAAACTCCAAATTTTCCTCCGACAACCATCCGAATTCACCCTGAGGCCCCCGGGACCTCAACCAAAGGCACCAACAAGTCACAAAACACTACCCAAACTTGTACCAATCCTTAAAACACCTAAAACAACATCGAAACCTCGAATTAACCATGGGTTTAAGCCTAAGAACTCCAAAATTTCTCAAAATACGCTTTCGATCAAAAAGTCTATCAAACCTCGTCTGAATGACCTGAAATATTGCACACACGTCCCAAATGACATAACAGAACTACTGCAAGTCTCGAAATTCCATTCCAACCCTCGGATCAAAAACTCACTAGCGAATCGGAAACTTCAAAATTCGATCTTCCGGCATTTCAAGCCTAAATTAGCTACGAACCTCCAAAACATAATCCGACCACGCCCCTAAACCCAAAATCACCTAACAAAGCTAACGGAACCCTCGGATTTCCATTCCGAGGCCGTCTTCACACTGTTCCGACTACGGTCAACTTTCCAACACTTAAGCTCTCATTTGGGAACTAAGTGTCCCAAAACTCTCCGAAACTCAAAACCGAACGTCCCGACAATTGAAAATAGCAGAAATAAACCTGGGGAAAACAGTTAATAGGGGATCGGGGCGTTAATTCTTAAGACGACCGGCCGGGTCGTCACATCCTCCTACACTTAAACATTCGTTCGTCCTCGAACGAGCATAGAGACATACCTGAAGTGAAGTTGCTCATGGCCCAAACTGCTGAGCGACACGCTAGAGCTCAAAACGACCGGTCGGGTCGTTACATCCTTTCCCACTTAAACATACGTTCGTCCTAGAACGTGCTAAGAACTGTGTTGAAGTTGTCCGAAATCACTGTTTAACACCTCGAGCACCTACCCTTGCTACCACAACTCAGCTGGGTGCCCTAGCTCGATCAATCTGAAGATATCCCTTTTTCACTTAAGCAAATAAGCCTTAGAGCCCAATTCCTACATCCAGAATTCTCTGTCAGGCCTGATCCAACATACGCTCACCGTATCAATAACTACTCGTGGTACTAAAACATGACTACATACCTTAGCTGACTTCACACCTTGCACCACTTTACTCACACGACCACAATAACATTCTCTAATCAAATTAGTCGAAATTCCACGAATCTGATGCTCCTAATGCACCTCAGGACCTACATAGGTCTTGCTCTGACTCTTACAATACCGCCAAGATGGAAGAGGTGTGTAGAAATTCATACCCAGCTGCCGAATCAACAAATCATTGGGCCTATACTCCTGATAAGAACCATCACCTCATTCTGAACCAAATAATGGTCTTAGCTCCTTAATATACTTCATATAATCAGATTGCACTGATCCTGAATCCAATGATCTCGTCTCACCCAGTACGAACCGCTCAGGCAATAAGCCACCTCAGACATGATCAAAAGTCTCATATGATGCCACAATGTGCCAATAGGCTATGAACTCGAACACGACAAAAGGAAAACGAACTCTAGAAGGAACTACTCAACTCACGCACTAATATGAACTTTCCTTAGAAAATAGGAAGCAAGG
>NW_017670770.1:320632-327156 GCF_001879085.1 Nicotiana attenuata | reverse complement strand
ACTCGACCTTTGCTTCTTATACCTGGCCTTCTAGAAATTTTAACCACCGCCTGACACTCCCCACATGTCTTTCCTCATCCTTTGCTGCTCAGTTGTTGCCTTAATAAAATCTATCTTTGTAGCACTTGAACCCACAATTCCCTGCTAACTTTAAACCTTTCCGGAGATCATCTTTCTTGAGCCGTCGACATTAGAAACACCGATTCAATCCTGAACCACCGCACCCCGCGATATCCAACGGTCTTTTCTCAAATATTATTTCACAATATCCTACCCCAAGGGCGAATTGCAGAAGACCATAACACCGGCGAACTTAACACATACAATCGAGGACGACGACACTACATCGCAGATAAAAATTCCACCATGCTCGAATTTACCAAGTCTCGTTACTCCATCACCTCAAATCTGGACATTCATAGGCCAATTGCTTTTCCTTCGCCGGAAGTGAAATATTATATCTCTGAATCGTGCACTGAGTAGATTTTCTTTCAACTCATTCACCGCCCCAACACATAGGCAAGTCTCCTACCATCAAGTCAATACTGTGCGATAACCAATTACGAGCATCATAGCAACCTGTGCATAGCCTCCAAGCTCTTACGAGCACAACTATCGAGCCTAAACGATAGAAAAAAAATCCTTCCGCAAGGTGACGACAATAGCTCACCCAACTATACCGGGAGAAACATCCCGCACCACATCTGTAGTAACATTACAATTCTTCAATTCTCGATTTATAACAAGCGGTTCGCGTCGCGTAAGATTGAGTAGGAAGGAAACAAGGGCATAAGCCTCAAGGAATCAAGTCGCACGATGAGGAAATCAAGAAGTGGAATTTTCTTAACAGTTACATAGCCTCTTGTAGGTAAGTACAGACGTCTCCGTACCGATCAGCGAGACTCTAATAAACCGGCTTGTGATCCATGACTCCTATGAACCTAGAGCTCTGATACCAACTTGTCACGACCCCGGTTCGCCCTCAGTGAACCATCGTGATGGCACCTAGTCTCTACGACTAGGTAAGCCTAAATTGCGAAAAAGAAACCAAAAATTTGCGGAAGTAAAACAATTTAAAATAGAAATAAGAAAATAACCAGTGTATAAATGTGCCGCTCGGCAAATACCATATTTAACTCTCAAAGCCAACATATAAATCCAAGACCCGAAAACCCATGAATCACAAGCTAAGAAGTACTACACAGCTCTATCTCAAGAATGTCAAACAAGAACTAAAAATATAGAAGGGGTAATACAAAACAACAAGAACAGAAAGAGACTCCCCGGTTTGCGGACGCGGCAGATATACTTTGAAGTCTCTACAGAAGCGCCTCGCCTCAAGGATGATAAGACTGAGCAAAAGTACCTGGATCTGTACATGAAAAACATGCGCAGAAGGGTCTTGAGTACACCATAGCGGTACTCAGTAAGTGCCAAGCCTAACCTCGGTCGGGTAGTGACGAGGAAGGTCAGGGCCCTACTGAGGTTAAATAAGATATAAGGTTTAACAGTGTGAAATAAACAGTGTAAGTAAGTAACACAGGATGTAAAGGACAACAACAACTATCACAGAGGCAAGTAAAACACAGTAAGAGAATACAACTCAGCTCCAAGATAACAACCGGGGATCTCCCAGGATACCGTCCTATAGTCCCCAAATATAAATACCATATCCAGTGGATCTCCCGAGTGCAGTCCCGTAGTCCAACTCATAAATGTGCAGGGGGGTCTCCCGGAATGCAATTCCGTAGTCCCAAAGTAACATACAGGGGAGCTCCCGGGATACCGTCCCGTAGTCCCAAAGTAAAAGTGCAGGGGGATCTCCCGGAATACCGTTCCGTAGTCCCAAAGTAAATATACAAGGGAGCCCCCGGGATACCGTCCCGTAGTCCCAAAGTAAAAGTGCAGGGGATCTCCCGGAATACCGTTCCGTAGTTCCAAGGTAAACATATAGCAACAACAAGAATTCAATCCAATCAATTTCATATCAAAGTGAAGCAAGTAATCCTAGCCTAGCATGGTGCACGTAATATAATTAAGGCAGTTAAGGCAAATAGAGCAATTTAGACAAATAGACATGCTTCTCTAGGCTACAGCAGGTTTAATTTCCAAACAGTGTAAGTAAGAAAAAGGGAGAATACAATTTAAGGCTATTTTTAATGAAAAAAACGGATTTCCAACAATTAGCACAAGTACGCGATCGTCACCTCACGTACGAGGCATTTCAATTACCACAATATCAATCCTATGGGGAAAAGGTCCCCCACACAAGGTTAGACAAGCCACTTACCTCGAACCGGCTCAAAATCAACCCGATACCACGTCTTTGCCACTAGTACCCCACTCTAAATGGCCCAAATCTATTCAATTCAATTGCATATCATAAATAAAACTTCAAGTATGATTCTATAATTAAATTCTAAGCTAATACGCGAAATTAGGTAAAATAACCAAAACGCCCCTCAGGCCCACGTCTCGAAATCGGGTAAATTCACATTTTTAGAATCCTCATACTCTCACGAGTCTATGCGTAACAAGAACACAAAAATCGGAGTTCAATTGACCCCTTAAATTCTCATTTAAAGTCTCTTAAATCCCAAGCCCCAATTCCTCAATTGTTGGTCTAAATTCCATGATTTACTAGGTAGATTTCACATCAGATACGAGTTTTAAGACCAAGAATCTTACCTCCAAGCGTTTCCCCTCGAACCCTTCTTCTATCCCCTTCAAAGAGCTCCAAAAACGATTAGAAATGGTGGAAATAAAACCCCAAGTTGCGGAACCTCTTTTAAAATAATGCCCAGCACTTTCCGCATCTGCGGTCCAGTGACGGCATCTGCGGTCCCGCTTCTGCGAAAAATACACCGCATCTGCGGTCACGCTTCTGCGGAAAATATACCGCATCTGCGGTTACGCTTCTGCGGAAAAACATCGCATCTGCGGTCCCGCTTCTGCGGAAAATATACCGCATCTGCGGTTTCTGAAGAGATGGCCGAAATTTCGCTTCTGCGGCCGCTTAGCCGCTTCTGTGGCGCCGCACCTGCGGAACCCAAGCCACAGGTGCGGTTATGACAGCACCAGCAGCTGAAGCTGCAACTTAAACTCCAAATTTTCCTCCGACAACCATCCGAATTCACCCTGAGGCCCCCCGGGACCTCAATCAAAGGCACCAACAAGTCACAAAACACTATCCAAACTTGTCCCAATCCTTAAAACACCTAAAACAACATCGAAACCTCGAATTAACCATGGGTTTAAGCCTAAGAACTCCAAAATTTCTCAAAATACGCTTTCGATCAAAAAGTCTATCAAACCTCGTCCGAATGACCTGAAATTTTGCACACACGTCCCAAATGACATAATAGAACTATAGCAACTCTCGGAATTCCATTCCGACCCTCGGATCAAAAACTCACTATCGAACCGGAAACTTTAAAATTCGACCTTTCGGCATTTCAATCTTAAATTAGCTACGGACCTCCAAAACACAATCCGACCACGCCCCTAAACCCAAAATCACCTAACGGAGCTAATGGAACCCTCGGATTTCCATTCCGAGACCGTCTTCACACTGTTCCGACTACGGTCAACTTTCCAACACTTAAGCTCTCATTTGGGAACTAAGTGTCCCAAAACTCTCCGAAACTCAAAACCGAACGTCCCGGCAATTCAAAATAGCAGAAATAAACCTGGGAAAAACAGTAAATAGGAGATCGGGGCATTAATTCTTAAGACGACCGGCCGGGTCGTCACATCCTCCTACACTTAAACATTCGTTCATCCTCGAACAAGCATAGAGACATACCTGAAGTGAAGCTGCTCATGGCCCAAATTGCTGAGCGACGCGCTAGAGCTCAAAATGACCGTTCGGGTCATTACACGTTCCTTTCCCGAATAAGTTACATCAGGCTTCTTCTTTTAGCATTACGTTCTCACTTCCTTTATTTTCATTTCGCAACTTTCCTAAGAACGTCAAACTTAGGCCTCCGGTTGGTGACGAGGAATTGCCCGCTGATTCTTCTATGTCGGGGCAGCTGGAGGTTGCAACAAGAGAGAAGAAGAAGAAAAGAAAGGCTTGGGGCTCCCCAAGCTTAGAGAAGAAAAATCCAAAGAGGAGATTGGCCTGTAAGCCAAAGGAGAGATCCAGTTCTTGAGCTCTAGATTTGGACATGCTCTACTGGCTCAGGGACCGGCCCGAGGAGGAGGACCTTTTTGCGGTCCGCGAACCAACCCTCCCCGAAGGTTATGGGTCACCGAGATTTAGTTTTAGTCTGAGTTGGCTTTTTGTTGACTTTTGAAATATTGTTAAAGATTGAAGTTGTTCATTGAAATTAATTATATAGCTTCCTTTGACTATGCTGAGTACTCTTTGGATAGATTGTGGAGACATAATGCTTTTATTTACAACTCTTCATCACTTTCCCGCTTGGGAGGTCCTAAAATACTCAAAAAAGAAGAAGAATACCACCAATTATTTTAACTCCATTGTCATCTATGATACTAACAATAGATTATATTTAAAATATGGAATATATAACACACCTTTTGCTGATATCCCTGAAAATAGAGAAATCGCCAGTATAAATATTTATGGACACGCCTACTTTCCTATAGGTAAATGAACTTTTTCCTCTATTATTTTCAGACAGCTCCTTATGACTAAATAGATTTACATTACATGCCATTATACATGATCCTCCTATGTCTATTATCAAGTCATGAGTAACTGTATCAGACATAAGATCAGTCACAATACCTGCTGCATTAGTTGTGTTCTTCACTTTTCTTTCCTTATTCAATATTTGAAGAATTTGATTATACTATTCTTGATTAAACAGTACTACTGGATAATATTATTATGAGGCAATATAAAAAGATTGACTCTGAGTGTCTTGAGACTGATTTTCAGCAATAGTGACATAGTTTTCAAGTATATATTAGGAGCTTCCCTCTCGTGTACTCAAATTTGTTGGATAAACATGCAACTTGTAGCAATTGTCATAGTATGCCCTTTAAAGTTATAGTAGCCGTAACGATCTGACTGGTCGTTTTAAGTATCTGAGCCCCATTTTTTCTTTTGAAGCTTTTCGTATGTGTATTTGTGGGTATGTGACTTGGGGGATGGTTGGTTTCGTTTCGGAAAGATTTTGGATTTATTTGGAACACTTAGTTCCTAATTTGGATGTTCAAGCTGGAAATGTTGACCAAGTTTGACTTTTATGTAAGTAAACTTGGAATGGTATTTTGATGGTCCCAATAGGTTCGTACAGTGATTTTGTACTTAGGCGTATGCCCGAAATTGAATTAGGAGGTTCCTAGGATGAATTGACCCCTTCTTTGTCGAAAATTGGCAATTTGAAGGTTTAGAAATTTTTTAAGTTTGACCATGGGTTGACTTTGTGGCTATCGGGCTCGAATGTTAATTTTGGGACTTGGAATAGGTCTGTTTTATCATTTGTAGCCTATATGCAAAGTTTGGTGTCATCTCAAGTTGGTTTGATTGGAATCGGACATTTGATTGTGATTTTAGAAGTTCTTGAGTTTTCATTGTTATTTCGATACGTTTTGGTGTTCGATCATGGTTCCAAATTTTATTTTGGATTTTTGAGCTCATGAGAGAGTTCATTTGATATTTATATACTTGTGTGGATGTTTGGTGTGGAGCCTCTGGGGCTCGGGTGAGTTTCTGACGTATTTTAGGATGTTTTGGACTGTTTTAGTGTTGCTAGTACGCTAGTGCTACAGGTCACGCAAATGCGAGCACCCGTTTGCATTTGCAATTATCGCATTTGCGAAGGGGGAAGTTGGGCTGGGCTGATCGCATTTGTGATCCATTAGTCGCTTTTGTGACATGAGCTAACTTTGAAAATGCAAACTTTTGGTTGCATTTGCGACATTTCTTGGGGAAGACAGCGTTCGCTTTTGTGTTTTCTACGTCGCCTTTGGTCGCAAATGCGACATCAGCAGTTGGGTTAAAAGATGGACTTTTGGGACATAATCTTATTTTATAATATTTTTAGCCCTAGACATGGTGCAAGGCGATTTTTGATAGGAATTTTCACACATAGCTATTGGGTAAGCGATTTTCAATAAAATTTGATATTATAACATGATTACTTATGGATTTTAAAATTAAAATCATGAAAGTTGAAGTGAATTTTTTGAAAATTTTTACTATGTTTTGGAAAATAAAAATTCGAGATTTGAGAGTTGATTTGGACTCGATTTTACAAACTAATCATATATTTGGATTCATGGGTTATGGGTAGTCGAGATCTACCCCTCGACTCAGGTTTTAACCGGGCAGGCCTGGATTTGACCTTTGTTGGCTTTTGGAGAAATTGGTAAAGACTGCAACTTTATTAATTGAAATTGATTTATCTTGCATTGTTTAATATTATTAAGTCATTTTTAGCTATATTTGAGTCGAGCAGAGGTGAATTTTAAAGGATAAGCATTTTTAGAGTATTGATTGGGGCT
Organism: Nicotiana attenuata; assembly: GCF_001879085.1. NCBI lineage: Eukaryota > Viridiplantae > Streptophyta > Magnoliopsida > Solanales > Solanaceae > Nicotiana > Nicotiana attenuata. The sequence goes on along the minus strand of NW_017670770.1, from coordinate 320,676 downwards.
ATTTGAGGTAAGTATCTTGCCTAACCTTTGTGGGGGGGGGGGGG